>NW_026777449.1:300000-596206 GCF_028023285.1 Balaenoptera ricei
GTGATGACAATGGTCATGGAGAAATGTGATGAAAGTTTTCATGGAACATCGTGATGAAAATGCCTGGCAGCATTGTGACTATAAAGGCCATGGAGCATTGTGATGACAAGTGTCATGGAGCATTGTAATGAAAGGTTTCATTGTGCACTGTGATGACAAGGGGGATGGAGTATTGTGATGAAACTGGTCCTGGAGCATTGTGAAAACAAAAGCCATGGAGCTTTGTGATGACAGGCATCATGGAGCATTGTGAAGAAAGGGGCCATGGGGAATTGTAATGACAGAGAAATGTGAGGAAAATGGTCAGCGAGCGTTATGATTAAATTGGTCATTGAGAATTGTGATGAAAAGCGACATAGAGCATTGTGATGACAAAGGTCATGGAGAACTGTGATGACCAGGGTCATGTAGCATTGTGATGACACGGTCATGGAACATTGTGATGACAAGAATTCTGGAGCATTGTGATGACAAGGGCCATGGAGCATTGTGATGCCACCGTCATGGAACATTGTGATGACAAGAATTCTGGAGCATTGTGAGGAAACAGGCATGGAGCATTGTGATTATAGGGGACATGGAGCATTGTGATGACATGGGCAGGGAACACTGTGATGACAGGTGTTATGGAGCAATGTGATGACAAGTGTCGTGGAGCATTGTGATGAGAGGGGCCTTGGAGAATTGTGATGACAGTGGTCATGGAGCATTGGGATGACATGGGCCATGGAGCATTGTGAAGACAAGATTCATGGAGCATTGTGATGACACGGGCATGAAGCATGGTGATGACAACAGACCTGGAGCATTGTGATGACAAGGGCATGGAGCATTGTGATGACAGGAGACATGGAGCATTGTCATGACATTGGCAGGGATCATTGTGATTCCAGGGATCATGGAGCATTGTGATGACAAGTGTCATGCAATATTGTGCTGACACAGATCATGGAGCATTTTGATGAGAGTGGCCTTGGAGCACAGTGATGAGAGACGTCATGGGGCATTATGGTGACAGTGGTCCAGGAGCATTGTGATGAAAGTGTTCATGGAGCAACGCGATTATCGGGAAAATGGAGCATTGTGAATACAAAGGCCATGGAGCATTGAGATAACAGAGTTCATGGAGCATTGTGATGAATGTGGTCATGGATCACTGTGATGACAAGTGTCCTGGAACCTAGTGATGACACGGTTCATACGGCCTTGAGATGACAAGGGCCAAGGCGAAATGTGATGACACGTGTCCTGGGGCATTGTGATGACATTGGTCATCTTGCATTGTGATGACGGTGGTCATGTAGAATTTTGAAATAAGGTATCATGGAGCACTGTGATGACAAAGGCCAAGGAACATTTTGATGACAAGTGTCATTGAGCAATGGGATGACACGGGAATGGAGTATTATGATGACAAGTGTTCTGGAGCATTGTGATGACAAGGGCATGGAGCATGGTGATTACAGGGGCCATGGAGCATTGTGATGACAACGGCATGCAGCATTGTGATGACACGGACATGGAGCATTGTAATGATAGGCTATCTGGAGCATTGTGATGAAAAGGGGATGGAGCATTTTGATGACAGGGTCCAAGGAGAATTGTGCTGACAATGGCATGGAGCATTGTGATGAAAAGGGTACTGGAGCACTGTGAGGAAAGCAGTCATGGATCATTGTGATGACAGGGGTCATGGAGCTTTGTGATGACAAGGGTCATGGAGCATTGTGATGACACGGTCAAGGAACATTGTGATGACAAGAATTCTGGAGCATTGTGATGAAAGGGCATGGAGCATTGTGATCAAAGGTGACAAGGAGCATTGTGATGATATGGGCAGAGATCTTTGTGATGCCAGGGGACATGGAGCTTTTTGGTAAGAGAGGCCTTGGAGATTTGTGATGGCAGGCGTCATGGGGCATTGTGATGACAGTGGTCTTGGAGCATTGTGATGAATGTTGTCATGGAGCACTGTGATTACAGGGGCCATGGAGCACTGTGAATACAAAGGCTATGGAGCATTGAGATGTCAGGGTTCATGGAGCATTGTGATGGAAGTGATCATGGATCATTGTGATGACAAGTGTCCTGGAACCTTGTGATGTCACGATTCATGGAGCATTGTGATGTCAAGGACCATGGCGAATTGTGATGACATCTGTCATGGGGCATTGTGATGAAAGTGGTCATCTAGAATTGTGATGAAAGGTATCATGGAGCACTGTGATGACAGGGGCCATGGAACATTGTGATGACAAAGGCCATGGAGCATTGTGATGACAAGTGTCATGGGGCATTTTGATGACATTGGCATGGAGCATTGTGATGACAGGGCCCATGGAGCATTGTGATGAAAAGGGCAGGGAACATTGTGATGACTGGGTTCATGGAGCATTGTGATGAAAGGGGCCATGGAGCATTGAGATGACAGGCGTCATGAGGCATGGTGATGACAGTGGTCATGGAGCATTGTGATGAAAGAGATCATGGAGCAATATGATAACAGGGGCCATGGAGCATCGTGATGACATGTGTCCTGGAACACTGTGATGACACGGTTCATCGAGTATTGTGATGTCAAGGGTCATAGCGAATTGTGACGACAGGTGTCATGGGGCATTGTGATGACATTGATCATGTAGGAATTGTGATGAAAGGTGTCATGGAGCACTGTGATGACTGGGGGCATGAAGCATTGTTATGAAAATTGTCCTGGATTATTGTGTTGACAGCAGTCATGGAGAATTGTGATGAAAGGGATTATGCAGCATTGTGTTGACAAGGGTATGGACTATTGTGATGACAATGGTCATGGAGAAATGTGATGAAAGTTTTCATGGAACATCGTGATGAAAATGCCTGGCAGCATTGTGACTATAAAGGCCATGGAGCATTGTGATGACAAGTGTCATGGAGCATTGTAATGAAAGGTTTCATTGTGCACTGTGATGACAAGGGGAATGGAGTATTGTGAGGAAACTGGTCCTGGAGCATTGTGAAAACAAAAGCCATGGAGCTTTGTGATGACAGGCATCATGGAGCATTGTGAAGAAAGGGGCCATGGGGAATTGTAATGACAATAGAGAAATGTGATGAAAATGGTCAGCGAGCGTTATGATTAAAGTGGTCATTGAGAATTGTGATGAAAAGCGACATAGAGCATTGTGATGACAAAGGCCATGGAGAACTGTGATGACCAGGGTCATGTAGCATTGTGATGACACGGTCATGGAACATTGTGATGACAAGCATTCTGGAGCATTGTGATGACAAGGGCCATGGAGCATTGTGATGCCATGGTCATGGAACATTGTGATGACAAGAATTCTGGAGCATTGTGAGGAAACATGCATGGAGCATTGTGATTATAGGGGACAAGGAGCATTGTGATGACATGGGCAGGGAAGACTGTGATGACAGGTGTTATGGAGCAATGTGATGACAAGTGTCGAGGAGCATTGTGATGAGAGGGGCCTTGGAGAATTGTGATGACAGTGGTCATGGAGCACTGGGATGACATGGGCCATGGAGCATTGTGAAGACAAGATTCATGGAGCATTGTGATGACACGGGCATGAAGCATGGTGATGACAACAGACCTGGAGCATTGTGATGACAAGGGCATGGAGCATTGTGATGACAGGAGACATGGAGCATTGTCATGACATTGGCAGGGATCATTGTGATTCCAGGGATCATGGAGCATTGTGATGACAAGTGTCATGCAATATTGTGCTGACACAGATCATGGAGCATTTTGATGAGAGTGGCCTTGGAGCACAGTGATGAGAGACGTCATGGGGCATTATGGTGACAGTGGTCCAGGAGCATTGTGATGAAAGTGTTCATGGAGCAACGCGATTATCGGGAAAATGGAGCATTGTGAATACAAAGGCCATGGAGCATTGAGATAACAGAGTTCATGGAGCATTGTGATGAATGTGGTCATGGATCACTGTGATGACAAGTGTCCTGGAACCTAGTGATGACACGGTTCATACAGCCTTGAGATGACAAGGGCCAAGGCGAAATGTGATGACACGTGTCTTGGGGCATTGTGATGACATTGGTCATCTTGCATTGTGATGACGGTGGTCATGTAGAATTTTGAAATAAGGTATCATGGAGCACTGTGATGACAAAGGCCAAGGAACATTTTGATGACATGTGTCATTGAGCAATGGGATGACACGGGAATGGAGTATTATGATGACAAGTGTTCTGGAGCATTGTGATGACAAGGGCATGGAGCATGGTGATTACAGGGGCCATGGAGCATTGTGATGACAACGGCATGGAGCATTGTGATGACACGGACATGGAGCATTGTAAAGATAGGCTATCGGGAGCATTGTGATGAAAAGGGGATGGAGCATTTTGATGACAGGGTCCAAGGAGAATTGTGCTGACAATGGCATGGAGCATTGTGATGAAAAGGGTACTGGAGCACTGTGAGGAAAGCAGTCATGGATCATTGTGATGACAGGGGTCATGGAGCTTTGTGATGACAAGGGTCATGGAGCATTGTGATGACACGGTCAAGGAACATTGTGATGACAAGTATTCTGGAGCATTGTGATGAAAGGGCATGGAGCATTGTGATCAAAGGTGACAAGGAGCATTGTGATGATATGGGCAGAGATCTTTGTGATGCCAGGGGACATGGAGCTTTTTGGTAAGAGAGGCCTTGGAGATTTGTGATGGCAGGTGTCATGGGGCATTGTGATGACAGTGGTCTTGGAGCATTGTGATGAATGTTGTCATGGAGCACTGTGATTACAGGGGCCATGGAGCACTGTGAATACAAAGGCTATGGAGCATTGAGATGTCAGGGTTCATGGAGCATTGTGATGGAAGTGATCATGGATCATTGTGATGACAAGTGTCCTGGAACCTTGTGATGTCACGATTCATGGAGCATTGTGATGTCAAGGACCATGGCGAATTGTGATGACATCTGTCATGGGGCATTGTGATGAAAGTGGTCATCTAGAATTGTGATGAAAGGTATCATGGAGCACTGTGATGACAGGGGCCATGGAACATTGTGATGACAAAGGCCATGGAGCATTGTGATGACAAGTGTCATGGGGCATTTTGATGACATTGGCATGGAGCATTGTGATGACAGGGCCCATGGAGCATTGTGATGAAAAGGGCAGGGAACATTGTGATGACTGGGTTCATGGAACATTGCGATGAAAGGGGCCATGGAGCATTGAGATGACAGGCGTCATGAGGCATGGTGATGACAGTGGTCATGGAGCATTGTGATGAAAGAGATCATGGAGCAATATGATAACAGGGGCCATGGAGCATCGTGATGACATGTGTCCTGGAACACTGTGATGACATGGTTCATCGAGTATTGTGATGTCAAGGGTCATAGCGAATTGTGACGACAGGTGTCATGGGGCATTGTGATGACATTGATCATGTAGGAATTGTGATGAAAGGTGTCATGGAGCACTGTGATGACTGGGGGCATGAAGCATTGTTATGAAAATTGTCCTGGATTATTGTGATGACAGCAGTCATGGAGAATTGTGATGAAAGGGATTATGCAGCATTGTGTTGACAAGGGTATGGACTATTGTGATGACAATGGTCATGGAGAAATGTGATGAAAGTTTTCATGGAACATCGTGATGAAAATGCCTGGCAGCATTGTGACTATAAAGGCCATGGAGCATTGTGATGACAAGTGTCATGGAGCATTGTAATGAAAGGTTTCATTGTGCACTGTGATGACAAGGGGGATGGAGTATTGTGATGAAACTGGTCCTGGAGCATTGTGAAAACAAAAGCCATGGAGCTTTGTGATGACAGGCATCATGGAGCATTGTGAAGAAAGGGGCCATGGGGAATTGTAATGACAGAGAAATGTGAGGAAAATGGTCAGCGAGCGTTATGATTAAATTGGTCATTGAGAATTGTGATGAAAAGCGACATAGAGCATTGTGATGACAAAGGTCATGGAGAACTGTGATGACCAGGGTCATGTAGCATTGTGATGACACGGTCATGGAACATTGTGATGACAAGAATTCTGGAGCATTGTGATGACAAGGGCCATGGAGCATTGTGATGCCACCGTCATGGAACATTGTGATGACAAGAATTCTGGAGCATTGTGAGGAAACAGGCATGGAGCATTGTGATTATAGGGGACATGGAGCATTGTGATGACATGGGCAGGGAACACTGTGATGACAGGTGTTATGGAGCAATGTGATGACAAGTGTCGTGGAGCATTGTGATGAGAGGGGCCTTGGAGAATTGTGATGACAGTGGTCATGGAGCATTGGGATGACATGGGCCATGGAGCATTGTGAAGACAAGATTCATGGAGCATTGTGATGACACGGGCATGAAGCATGGTGATGACAACAGACCTGGAGCATTGTGATGACAAGGGCATGGAGCATTGTGATGACAGGAGACATGGAGCATTGTCATGACATTGGCAGGGATCATTGTGATTCCAGGGATCATGGAGCATTGTGATGACAAGTGTCATGCAATATTGTGCTGACACAGATCATGGAGCATTTTGATGAGAGTGGCCTTGGAGCACAGTGATGAGAGACGTCATGGGGCATTATGGTGACAGTGGTCCAGGAGCATTGTGATGAAAGTGTTCATGGAGCAACGCGATTATCGGGAAAATGGAGCATTGTGAATACAAAGGCCATGGAGCATTGAGATAACAGAGTTCATGGAGCATTGTGATGAATGTGGTCATGGATCACTGTGATGACAAGTGTCCTGGAACCTAGTGATGACACGGTTCATACGGCCTTGAGATGACAAGGGCCAAGGCGAAATGTGATGACACGTGTCCTGGGGCATTGTGATGACATTGGTCATCTTGCATTGTGATGACGGTGGTCATGTAGAATTTTGAAATAAGGTATCATGGAGCACTGTGATGACAAAGGCCAAGGAACATTTTGATGACAAGTGTCATTGAGCAATGGGATGACACGGGAATGGAGTATTATGATGACAAGTGTTCTGGAGCATTGTGATGACAAGGGCATGGAGCATGGTGATTACAGGGGCCATGGAGCATTGTGATGACAACGGCATGCAGCATTGTGATGACACGGACATGGAGCATTGTAATGATAGGCTATCTGGAGCATTGTGATGAAAAGGGGATGGAGCATTTTGATGACAGGGTCCAAGGAGAATTGTGCTGACAATGGCATGGAGCATTGTGATGAAAAGGGTACTGGAGCACTGTGAGGAAAGCAGTCATGGATCATTGTGATGACAGGGGTCATGGAGCTTTGTGATGACAAGGGTCATGGAGCATTGTGATGACACGGTCAAGGAACATTGTGATGACAAGAATTCTGGAGCATTGTGATGAAAGGGCATGGAGCATTGTGATCAAAGGTGACAAGGAGCATTGTGATGATATGGGCAGAGATCTTTGTGATGCCAGGGGACATGGAGCTTTTTGGTAAGAGAGGCCTTGGAGATTTGTGATGGCAGGCGTCATGGGGCATTGTGATGACAGTGGTCTTGGAGCATTGTGATGAATGTTGTCATGGAGCACTGTGATTACAGGGGCCATGGAGCACTGTGAATACAAAGGCTATGGAGCATTGAGATGTCAGGGTTCATGGAGCATTGTGATGGAAGTGATCATGGATCATTGTGATGACAAGTGTCCTGGAACCTTGTGATGTCACGATTCATGGAGCATTGTGATGTCAAGGACCATGGCGAATTGTGATGACATCTGTCATGGGGCATTGTGATGAAAGTGGTCATCTAGAATTGTGATAAAAGGTATCATGGAGCACTGTGATGACAGGGGCCATGGAACATTGTGATGACAAAGGCCATGGAGCATTGTGATGACAAGTGTCATGGGGCATTTTGATGACATTGGCATGGAGCATTGTGATGACAGGGCCCATGGAGCATTGTGATGAAAAGGGCAGGGAACATTGTGATGACTGGGTTCATGGAGCATTGTGATGAAAGGGGCCATGGAGCATTGAGATGACAGGCGTCATGAGGCATGGTGATGACAGTGGTCATGGAGCATTGTGATGAAAGAGATCATGGAGCAATATGATAACAGGGGCCATGGAGCATCGTGATGACATGTGTCCTGGAACACTGTGATGACACGGTTCATCGAGTATTGTGATGTCAAGGGTCATAGCGAATTGTGACGACAGGTGTCATGGGGCATTGTGATGACATTGATCATGTAGGAATTGTGATGAAAGGTGTCATGGAGCACTGTGATGACTGGGGGCATGAAGCATTGTTATGAAAATTGTCCTGGATTATTGTGTTGACAGCAGTCATGGAGAATTGTGATGAAAGGGATTATGCAGCATTGTGTTGACAAGGGTATGGACTATTGTGATGACAATGGTCATGGAGAAATGTGATGAAAGTTTTCATGGAACATCGTGATGAAAATGCCTGGCAGCATTGTGACTATAAAGGCCATGGAGCATTGTGATGACAAGTGTCATGGAGCATTGTAATGAAAGGTTTCATTGTGCACTGTGATGACAAGGGGAATGGAGTATTGTGAGGAAACTGGTCCTGGAGCATTGTGAAAACAAAAGCCATGGAGCTTTGTGATGACAGGCATCATGGAGCATTGTGAAGAAAGGGGCCATGGGGAATTGTAATGACAATAGAGAAATGTGATGAAAATGGTCAGCGAGCGTTATGATTAAAGTGGTCATTGAGAATTGTGATGAAAAGCGACATAGAGCATTGTGATGACAAAGGCCATGGAGAACTGTGATGACCAGGGTCATGTAGCATTGTGATGACACGGTCATGGAACATTGTGATGACAAGAATTCTGGAGCATTGTGATGACAAGGGCCATGGAGCATTGTGATGCCATGGTCATGGAACATTGTGATGACAAGAATTCTGGAGCATTGTGAGGAAACATGCATGGAGCATTGTGATTATGGGGGACAAGGAGCATTGTGATGACATGGGCAGGGAAGACTGTGATGACAGGTGTTATGGAGCAATGTGATGACAAGTGTCGAGGAGCATTGTGATGAGAGGGGCCTTGGAGAATTGTGATGACAGTGGTCATGGAGCATTGGGATGACATGGGCCATGGAGCATTGTGAAGACAAGATTCATGGAGCATTGTGATGACACGGGCATGAAGCATGGTGATGACAACAGACCTGGAGCATTGTGATGACAAGGGCATGGAGCATTGTGATGACAGGAGACATGGAGCATTGTCATGACATTGGCAGGGATCATTGTGATTCCAGGGATCATGGAGCATTGTGATGACAAGTGTCATGCAATATTGTGCTGACACAGATCATGGAGCATTTTGATGAGAGTGGCCTTGGAGCACAGTGATGAGAGACGTCATGGGGCATTATGGTGACAGTGGTCCAGGAGCATTGTGATGAAAGTGTTCATGGAGCAACGCGATTATCGGGAAAATGGAGCATTGTGAATACAAAGGCCATGGAGCATTGAGATAACAGAGTTCATGGAGCATTGTGATGAATGTGGTCATGGATCACTGTGATGACAAGTGTCCTGGAACCTAGTGATGACACGGTTCATACAGCCTTGAGATGACAAGGGCCAAGGCGAAATGTGATGACACGTGTCCTGGGGCATTGTGATGACATTGGTCATCTTGCATTGTGATGACGGTGGTCATGTAGAATTTTGAAATAAGGTATCATGGAGCACTGTGATGACAAAGGCCAAGGAACATTTTGATGACATGTGTCATTGAGCAATGGGATGACACGGGAATGGAGTATTATGATGACAAGTGTTCTGGAGCATTGTGATGACAAGGGCATGGAGCATGGTGATTACAGGGGCCATGGAGCATTGTGATGACAACGGCATGGAGCATTGTGATGACACGGACATGGAGCATTGTAAAGATAGGCTATCGGGAGCATTGTGATGAAAAGGGGATGGAGCATTTTGATGACAGGGTCCAAGGAGAATTGTGCTGACAATGGCATGGAGCATTGTGATGAAAAGGGTACTGGAGCACTGTGAGGAAAGCAGTCATGGATCATTGTGATGACAGGGGTCATGGAGCTTTGTGATGACAAGGGTCATGGAGCATTGTGATGACACGGTCAAGGAACATTGTGATGACAAGTATTCTGGAGCATTGTGATGAAAGGGCATGGAGCATTGTGATCAAAGGTGACAAGGAGCATTGTGATGATATGGGCAGAGATCTTTGTGATGCCAGGGGACATGGAGCTTTTTGGTAAGAGAGGCCTTGGAGATTTGTGATGGCAGGTGTCATGGGGCATTGTGATGACAGTGGTCTTGGAGCATTGTGATGAATGTTGTCATGGAGCACTGTGATTACAGGGGCCATGGAGCACTGTGAATACAAAGGCTATGGAGCATTGAGATGTCAGGGTTCATGGAGCATTGTGATGGAAGTGATCATGGATCATTGTGATGACAAGTGTCCTGGAACCTTGTGATGTCACGATTCATGGAGCATTGTGATGTCAAGGACCATGGCGAATTGTGATGACATCTGTCATGGGGCATTGTGATGAAAGTGGTCATCTAGAATTGTGATGAAAGGTATCATGGAGCACTGTGATGACAGGGGCCATGGAACATTGTGATGACAAAGGCCATGGAGCATTGTGATGACAAGTGTCATGGGGCATTTTGATGACATTGGCATGGAGCATTGTGATGACAGGGCCCATGGAGCATTGTGATGAAAAGGGCAGGGAACATTGTGATGACTGGGTTCATGGAACATTGCGATGAAAGGGGCCATGGAGCATTGAGATGACAGGCGTCATGAGGCATGGTGATGACAGTGGTCATGGAGCATTGTGATGAAAGAGATCATGGAGCAATATGATAACAGGGGCCATGGAGCATCGTGATGACATGTGTCCTGGAACACTGTGATGACATGGTTCATCGAGTATTGTGATGTCAAGGGTCATAGCGAATTGTGACGACAGGTGTCATGGGGCATTGTGATGACATTGATCATGTAGGAATTGTGATGAAAGGTGTCATGGAGCACTGTGATGACTGGGGGCATGAAGCATTGTTATGAAAATTGTCCTGGATTATTGTGATGACAGCAGTCATGGAGAATTGTGATGAAAGGGATTATGCAGCATTGTGTTGACAAGGGTATGGACTATTGTGATGACAATGGTCATGGAGAAATGTGATGAAAGTTTTCATGGAACATCGTGATGAAAATGCCTGGCAGCATTGTGACTATAAAGGCCATGGAGCATTGTGATGACAAGTGTCATGGAGCATTGTAATGAAAGGTTTCATTGTGCACTGTGATGACAAGGGGGATGGAGTATTGTGAGGAAACTGGTCCTGGAGCATTGTGAAAACAAAAGCCATGGAGCTTTGTGATGACAGGCATCATGGAGCATTGTGAAGAAAGGGGCCATGGGGAATTGTAATGACAATAGAGAAATGTGATGAAAATGGTCAGCGAGCGTTATGATTAAAGTGGTCATTGAGAATTGTGATGAAAAGCGACATAGAGCATTGTGATGACAAAGGCCATGGAGAACTGTGATGACCAGGGTCATGTAGCATTGTGATGACACGGTCATGGAACATTGTGATGACAAGAATTCTGGAGCATTGTGATGACAAGGGCCATGGAGCATTGTGATGCCATGGTCATGGAACATTGTGATGACAAGAATTCTGGAGCATTGTGAGGAAACATGCATGGAGCATTGTGATTATAGGGGACAAGGAGCATTGTGATGACATGGGCAGGGAAGACTGTGATGACAGGTGTTATGGAGCAATGTGATGACAAGTGTCGAGGAGCATTGTGATGAGAGGGGCCTTGGAGAATTGTGATGACAGTGGTCATGGAACATTGGGATGACATGGGCCATGGAGCATTGTGAAGACAAGATTCATGGAGCATTGTGATGACACGGGCATGAAGCATGGTGATGACAACAGACCTGGAGCATTGTGATGACAAGGGCATGGAGCATTGTGATGACAGGAGACATGGAGCATTGTCATGACATTGGCAGGGATCATTGTGATTCCAGGGATCATGGAGCATTGTGATGACAAGTGTCATGCAATATTGTGCTGACACAGATCATGGAGCATTTTGATGAGAGTGGCCTTGGAGCACAGTGATGAGAGACGTCATGGGGCATTATAGTGACAGTGGTCCAGGAGCATTGTGATGAAAGTGTTCATGGAGCAACGCGATTATCGGGAAAATGGAGCATTGTGAATACAAAGGCCATGGAGCAGTGAGATAACAGAGTTCATGGAGCATTGTGATGAATGTGGTCATGGATCACTGTGATGACAAGTGTCCTGGAACCTAGTGATGACACGGTTCATACAGCCTTGAGATGACAAGGGCCAAGGCGAAATGTGATGACACGTGTCCTGGGGCATTGTGATGACATTGGTCATCTTGCATTGTGATGACGGTGGTCATGTAGAATTTTGAAATAAGGTATCATGGAGCACTGTGATGACAAAGGCCAAGGAACATTTTGATGACATGTGTCATTGAGCAATGGGATGACACGGGAATGGAGTATTATGATGACAAGTGTTCTGGAGCATTGTGATGACAAGGGCATGGAGCATGGTGATTACAGGGGCCATGGAGCATTGTGATGACAACGGCATGGAGCATTGTGATGACAGGGACATGGAGCATTGTAAAGATAGGCTATCGGGAGCATTGTGATGAAAAGGGGATGGAGCATTTTGATGACAGGGTCCAAGGAGAATTGTGCTGACAATGGCATGGAGCATTGTGATGAAAAGGGTACTGGAGCACTGTGAGGAAAGCAGTCATGGATCATTGTGATGACAGGGGTCATGGAGCTTTGTGATGACAAGGGTCATGGAGCATTGTGATGACACGGTCAAGGAACATTGTGATGACAAGTATTCTGGAGCATTGTGATGAAAGGGCATGGAGCATTGTGATCAAAGGTGACAAGGAGCATTGTGATGATATGGGCAGAGATCTTTGTGATGCCAGGGGACATGGAGCTTTTTGGTAAGAGAGGCCTTGGAGATTTGTGATGGCAGGTGTCATGGGGCATTGTGATGACAGTGGTCTTGGAGCATTGTGATGAATGTTGTCATGGAGCACTGTGATTACAGGGGCCATGGAGCACTGTGAATACAAAGGCTATGGAGCATTGAGATGTCAGGGTTCATGGAGCATTGTGATGGAAGTGATCATGGATCATTGTGATGACAAGTGTCCTGGAACCTTGTGATGTCACGATTCATGGAGCATTGTGATGTCAAGGACCATGGCGAATTGTGATGACATCTGTCATGGGGCATTGTGATGAAAGTGGTCATCTAGAATTGTGATGAAAGGTATCATGGAGCACTGTGATGACAGGGGCCATGGAACATTGTGATGACAAAGGCCATGGAGCATTGTGATGACAAGTGTCATGGGGCATTTTGATGACATTGGCATGGAGCATTGTGATGACAGGGCCCATGGAGCATTGTGATGAAAAGGGAAGGGAACATTGTGATGACTGGGTTCATGGAACATTGCGATGAAAGGGGCCATGGAGCATTGAGATGACAGGCGTCATGAGGCATGGTGATGACAGTGGTCATGGAGCATTGTGATGAAAGAGATCATGGAGCAATATGATAACAGGGGCCATGGAGCATTGTGATGACAGGTGTATTGGAGCATTGTGATGAAAGTCGTCATGGATCATCGTGATGACATGTGTCCTGGAACACTGTGATGACACGGTTCATCGAGTATTGTGATGACAAGGGTCATAGCGAATTGTGACGACAGGTGTCATGGGGCATTGTGATGACATTGATCATCTAGGAATTGTGATGAAAGGTGTCATGGAGCACTGTGATGACAGGGGGCATGAAGCATTGTTATGAAAATTGTCCTGGATTATTGTGATGACAGCAGTCATGGAGAATTGTGATGAAAGGGATTATGCAGCATTGTGTTGACAAGGCTATGGACTATTGTGATGACAATGGTCATGGAGAAATGTGATGAAAGTTTTCATGGAACATCGTGATGAAAATGCCTGGGAGCATTGTGACTATAAAGGCCATGGAGCATTGTGATGACAAGTGTCATGGAGCATTGTAATGAAAGGTTTCATTGTGCACTGTGTTGACAAGGGGGATGGAGTATTGTGATGAAACTGGTCCTGGAGCATTGTGAAAACAAAAGCCATGGAGCTTTGTGATGACAGGCATCATGGAGCATTGTGAAGAAAGGGGCCATGGGGAATTGTAATGACAGAGAAATGTGAGGAAAATGGTCAGCGAGCGTTATGATTAAAGTGGTCATTGAGAATTGTGATGAAAAGCGACATAGAGCATTGTGATGACAAAGGTCATGGAGAACTGTGATGACCAGGGTCATGTAGCATTGTGATGACACGGTCATGGAACATTGTGATGACCAGAATTCTGGAGCATTGTGATGACAAGGGCCATGGAGCATTGTGATGCCACCGTCATGGAACATTGTGATGACAAGAATTCTGGAGCATTGTGAGGAAACAGGCATGGAGCATTGTGATTATAGGGGACATGGAGCATTGTGATGACATGGGCAGGGAACACTGTGATGACAGGTGTTATGGAGCAATGTGATGACAAGTGTCGTGGAGCATTGTGATGAGAGGGGCCTTGGAGAATTGTGATGACAGTGGTCATGGAGCATTGGGATGACATGGGCCATGGAGCATTGTGAAGACAAGATTCATGGAGCATTGTGATGACACGGGCATGAAGCATGGTGATGACAACAGACCTGGAGCATTGTGATGACAAGGGCATGGAGCATTGTGATGACAGGAGACATGGAGCATTGTCATGACATTGGCAGGGATCATTGTGATTCCAGGGATCATGGAGCATTGTGATGACAAGTGTCATGCAATATTGTGCTGACACAGATCATGGAGCATTTTGATGAGAGTGGCCTTGGAGCACAGTGATGAGAGACGTCATGGGGCATTATGGTGACAGTGGTCCAGGAGCATTGTGATGAAAGTGTTCATGGAGCAACGCGATTATCGGGAAAATGGAGCATTGTGAATACAAAGGCCATGGAGCATTGAGATAACAGAGTTCATGGAGCATTGTGATGAATGTGGTCATGGATCACTGTGATGACAAGTGTCCTGGAACCTAGTGATGACACGGTTCATACAGCCTTGAGATGACAAGGGCCAAGGCGAAATGTGATGACACGTGTCCTGGGGCATTGTGATGACATTGGTCATCTTGCATTGTGATGACGGTGGTCATGTAGAATTTTGAAATAAGGTATCATGGAGCACTGTGATGACAAAGGCCAAGGAACATTTTGATGACATGTGTCATTGAGCAATGGGATGACACGGGAATGGAGTATTATGATGACAAGTGTTCTGGAGCATTGTGATGACAAGGGCATGGAGCATGGTGATTACAGGGGCCATGGAGCATTGTGATGACAACGGCATGGAGCATTGTGATGACACGGACATGGAGCATTGTAAAGATAGGCTATTGGGAGCATTGTGATGAAAAGGGGATGGAGCATTTTGATGACAGGGTCCAAGGAGAATTGTGCTGACAATGGCATGGAGCATTGTGATGAAAAGGGTACTGGAGCACTGTGAGGAAAGCAGTCATGGATCATTGTGATGACAGGGGTCATGGAGCTTTGTGATGACAAGGGTCATGGAGCATTGTGATGACACGGTCAAGGAACATTGTGATGACAAGTATTCTGGAGCATTGTGATGAAAGGGCATGGAGCATTGTGATCAAAGGTGACAAGGAGCATTGTGATGATATGGGCAGAGATCTTTGTGATGCCAGGGGACATGGAGCTTTTTGGTAAGAGAGGCCTTGGAGATTTGTGATGGCAGGTGTCATGGGGCATTGTGATGACAGTGGTCTTGGAGCATTGTGATGAATGTTGTCATGGAGCACTGTGATTACAGGGGCCATGGAGCACTGTGAATACAAAGGCTATGGAGCATTGAGATGTCAGGGTTCATGGAGCATTGTGATGGAAGTGATCATGGATCATTGTGATGACAAGTGTCCTGGAACCTTGTGATGTCACGGTTCATGGAGCATTGTGATGTCAAGGACCATGGCGAATTGTGATGACATATGTCATAGGGCATTGTGATGACAGTGGTCATCTAGAATTGTGATGAAAGGTATCATGGAGCACTGTGATGACAGGGGCCATGGAACATTGTGATGACAAAGGCCATGGAGCATTGTGATGACAAGTGTCATGGGGCATTTTGATGACATTGGCATGGAGCCTTGTGATGACAGGGGCCATGGAACATTGTGATGACAAGTGTCAAGGGGCATTTTGATGCCATTGGCATGGAGCATTATGATGACAAGAGTTCTGGAGCATTTTGATGACAAGGGCATGGAGCATTGTGATGACAGGGCCCATGGAGCATTGTGATGAAAAGGGCAGGGAACATTGTGATGACTGGGTTCATGGAGCATTGTGATGAAAGGGGCCATGGAGCATTGAGATGACAGGCGTCATGAGGCATGGTGATGACAGTGGTCATGGAGCATTGTGATGAAAGAGATCATGGAGCAATATGATAACAGGGGCCATGGAGCATTGTGATGACAGGTGTATTGGAGCATTGTGATGAAAGTCGTCATGGATCATCGTGATGACATGTGTCCTGGAACACTGTGATGACACGGTTCATCGAGTATTGTGATGACAAGGGTCATAGCGAATTGTGACGACAGGTGTCATGGGGCATTGTGATGACATTGATCATCTAGGAATTGTGATGAAAGGTGTCATGGAGCACTGTGATGACAGGGGGCATGAAGAATTGTTATGAAAATTGTCCTGGATTATTGTGATGACAGCAGTCATGGAGAATTGTGATGAAAGGGATTATGCAGCATTGTGTTGACAAGGCTATGGACTATTGTGATGACAATGGTCATGGAGAAATGTGATGAAAGTTTTCATGGAACATCGTGATGAAAATGCCTGGGAGCATTGTGACTATAAAGGCCATGGAGCATTGTGATGACAAGTGTCATGGAGCATTGTAATGAAAGGTTTCATTGTGCACTGTGTTGACAAGGGGGATGGAGTATTGTGATGAAACTGGTCCTGGAGCATTGTGAAAACAAAAGCCATGGAGGTTTGTGATGACAGGCATCATGGAGCATTGTGAAGAAAGGGGCCATGGGGAATTGTAATGACAGAGAAATGTGAGGAAAATGGTCAGCGAGCGTTATGATTAAAGTGGTCATTGAGAATTGTGATGAAAAGCGACATAGAGCATTGTGATGACAAAGGTCATGGAGAACTGTGATGACCAGGGTCATGTAGCATTGTGATGACACGGTCATGGAACATTGTGATGACAAGAATTCTGGAGCATTGTGATGACAAGGGCCATGGAGCATTGTGATGCCACCGTCATGGAACATTGTGATGACAAGAATTCTGGAGCATTGTGAGGAAACAGGCATGGAGCATTGTGATTATAGGGGACATGGAGCATTGTGATGACATGGGCAGGGAACACTGTGATGACAGGTGTTATGGAGCAATGTAATGACACGTGTCGTGGAGCATTGTGATGAGAGGGGTCTTGGAGAATTGTGATGACAGTGGTCATGGAGCATTGGGATGACATGGGCCATGGAGCATTGTGAAGACAAGATTCATGGAGCATTGTGATGACACGGGCATGAAGCATGGTGATGACAACAGACCTGGAGCATTGTGATGACAAGGGCATGGAGCATTGTGATGACAGGAGACATGGAGCATTGTCATGACATTGGCAGGGATCATTGTGATTCCAGGGATCATGGAGCATTGTGATGACAAGTGTCATGCAATATTGTGCTGACACAGATCATGGAGCATTTTGATGAGAGTGGCCTTGGAGCACAGTGATGAGAGACGTCATGGGGCATTATGGTGACAGTGGTCCAGGAGCATTGTGATGAAAGTGTTCATGGAGCAACGCGATTATCGGGAAAATGGAGCATTGTGAATACAAAGGCCATGGAGCATTGAGATAACAGAGTTCATGGAGCATTGTGATGAATGTGGTCATGGATCACTGTGATGACAAGTGTCCTGGAACCTAGTGATGACACGGTTCATACAGCCTTGAGATGACAAGGGCCAAGGCGAAATGTGATGACACGTGTCCTGGGGCATTGTGATGACATTGGTCATCTTGCATTGTGATGACGGTGGTCATGTAGAATTTTGAAATAAGGTATCATGGAGCACTGTGATGACAAAGGCCAAGGAACATTTTGATGACAAGTGTCATTGAGCAATGGGATGACACGGGAATGGAGTATTATGATGACAAGTGTTCTGGAGCATTGTGATGACAAGGGCATGGAGCATGGTGATTACAGGGGCCATGGAGCATTGTGATGACAACGGCATGGAGCATTGTGATGACACGGACATGGAGCATTGTAATGATAGGCTATCTGGAGCATTGTGATGAAAAGGGGATGGAGCATTTTGATGACAGGGTCCAAGGAGAATTGTGCTGACAATGGCATGGAGCATTGTGATGAAAAGGGTACTGGAGCACTGTGAGGAAAGCAGTCATGGATCATTGTGATGACAGGGGTCATGGAGCTTTGTGATGACAAGGGTCATGGAGCATTGTGATGACACGGTCAAGGAACATTGTGATGACAAGAATTCTGGAGCATTGTGATGAAAGGGCATGGAGCATTGTGATCAAAGGTGACAAGGAGCATTGTGATGATATGGGCAGAGATCTTTGTGATGCCAGGGGACATGGAGCTTTTTGGTAAGAAGGCCTTGGAGATTTGTGATGGCAGGTGTCATGGGGCATTGTGATGACAGTGGTCTTGGAGCATTGTGATGAATGTTGTCATGGAGCACTGTGATTACAGGGGCCATGGAGCACTGTGAATACAAAGGCTATGGAGCATTGAGATGTCAGCGTTCATGGAGCATTGTGATGGAAGTGATCATGGATCATTGTGATGACAAGTGTCCTGGAACCTTGTGATGTCACGGTTCATGGAGCATTGTGATGTCAAGGACCATGGCGAATTGTGATGACATATGTCATAGGGCATTGTGATGACAGTGGTCATCTAGAATTGTGATGAAAGGTATCATGGAGCACTGTGATGACAGGGGCCATGGAACATTGTGATGACAAAGGCCATGGAGCATTGTGATGACAAGTGTCATGGGGCATTTTGATGACATTGGCATGGAGCATTGTGATGACAGGGGCCATGGAACATTGTGATGACAAGTGTCATGGGGCATTTTGATGCCATTGGCATGGAGCATTATGATGACAAGAGTTCTGGAGCATTTTGATGACAAGGGCATGGAGCATTGTGATGACAGGGCCCATGGAGCATTGTGATGAAAAGGGCAGGGAACATTGTGATGACTGGGTTCATGGAGCATTGTGATGAAAGGGGCCATGGAGCATTGAGATGACAGGCGTCATGAGGCATGGTGATGACAGTGGTCATGGAGCATTGTGATGAAAGAGATCATGGAGCAATATGATAACAGGGGCCATGGAGCATTGTGATGACAGGTGTATTGGAGCATTGTGATGAAAGTCGTCATGGATCATCGTGATGACATGTGTCCTGGAACACTGTGATGACACGGTTCATCGAGTATTGTGATGACAAGGGTCATAGCGAATTGTGACGACAGGTGTCATGGGGCATTGTGATGACATTGATCATCTAGGAATTGTGATGAAAGGTGTCATGGAGCACTGTGATGACAGGGGGCATGAAGCATTGTTATGAAAATTGTCCTGGATTATTGTGATGACAGCAGTCATGGAGAATTGTGATGAAAGGGATTATGCAGCATTGTGTTGACAAGGCTATGGACTATTGTGATGACAATGGTCATGGAGAAATGTGATGAAAGTTTTCATGGAACATCGTGATGAAAATGCCTGGGAGCATTGTGACTATAAAGGCCATGGAGCATTGTGATGACAAGTGTCATGGAGCATTGTAATGAAAGGTTTCATTGTGCACTGTGTTGACAAGGGGGATGGAGTATTGTGATGAAACTGGTCCTGGAGCATTGTGAAAACAAAAGCCATGGAGCTTTGTGATGACAGGCATCATGGAGCATTGTGAAGAAAGGGGCCATGGGGAATTGTAATGACAGAGAAATGTGAGGAAAATGGTCAGCGAGCGTTATGATTAAAGTGGTCATTGAGAATTGTGATGAAAAGCGACATAGAGCATTGTGATGACAAAGGTCATGGAGAACTGTGATGACCAGGGTCATGTAGCATTGTGATGACACGGTCATGGAACATTGTGATGACAAGAATTCTGGAGCATTGTGATGACAAGGGCCATGGAGCATTGTGATGCCACCGTCATGGAACATTGTGATGACAAGAATTCTGGAGCATTGTGAGGAAACAGGCATGGAGCATTGTGATTATAGGGGACATGGAGCATTGTGATGACATGGGCAGGGAACACTGTGATGACAGGTGTTATGGAGCAATGTAATGACACGTGTCGTGGAGCATTGTGATGAGAGGGGTCTTGGAGAATTGTGATGACAGTGGTCATGGAGCATTGGGATGACATGGGCCATGGAGCATTGTGAAGACAAGATTCATGGAGCATTGTGATGACACGGGCATGAAGCATGGTGATGACAACAGACCTGGAGCATTGTGATGACAAGGGCATGGAGCATTGTGATGACAGGAGACATGGAGCATTGTCATGACATTGGCAGGGATCATTGTGATTCCAGGGATCATGGAGCATTGTGATGACAAGTGTCATGCAATATTGTGCTGACACAGATCATGGAGCATTTTGATGAGAGTGGCCTTGGAGCACAGTGATGAGAGACGTCATGGGGCATTATGGTGACAGTGGTCCAGGAGCATTGTGATGAAAGTGTTCATGGAGCAACGCGATTATCGGGAAAATGGAGCATTGTGAATACAAAGGCCATGGAGCATTGAGATAACAGAGTTCATGGAGCATTGTGATGAATGTGGTCATGGATCACTGTGATGACAAGTGTCCTGGAACCTAGTGATGACACGGTTCATACAGCCTTGAGATGACAAGGGCCAAGGCGAAATGTGATGACACGTGTCCTGGGGCATTGTGATGACATTGGTCATCTTGCATTGTGATGACGGTGGTCATGTAGAATTTTGAAATAAGGTATCATGGAGCACTGTGATGACAAAGGCCAAGGAACATTTTGATGACAAGTGTCATTGAGCAATGGGATGACACGGGAATGGAGTATTATGATGACAAGTGTTCTGGAGCATTGTGATGACAAGGGCATGGAGCATGGTGATTACAGGGGCCATGGAGCATTGTGATGACAACGGCATGGAGCATTGTGATGACACGGACATGGAGCATTGTAATGATAGGCTATCTGGAGCATTGTGATGAAAAGGGGATGGAGCATTTTGATGACAGGGTCCAAGGAGAATTGTGCTGACAATGGCATGGAGCATTGTGATGAAAAGGGTACTGGAGCACTGTGAGGAAAGCAGTCATGGATCATTGTGATGACAGGGGTCATGGAGCTTTGTGATGACAAGGGTCATGGAGCATTGTGATGACACGGTCAAGGAACATTGTGATGACAAGAATTCTGGAGCATTGTGATGAAAGGGCATGGAGCATTGTGATCAAAGGTGACAAGGAGCATTGTGATGATATGGGCAGAGATCTTTGTGATGCCAGGGGACATGGAGCGTTTTGGTAAGAAGGCCTTGGAGATTTGTGATGGCAGGTGTCATGGGGCATTGTGATGACAGTGGTCTTGGAGCATTGTGATGAATGTTGTCATGGAGCACTGTGATTACAGGGGCCATGGAGCACTGTGAATACAAAGGCTATGGAGCATTGAGATGTCAGCGTTCATGGAGCATTGTGATGGAAGTGATCATGGATCATTGTGATGACAAGTGTCCTGGAACCTTGTGATGTCACGGTTCATGGAGCATTGTGATGTCAAGGACCATGGCGAATTGTGATGACATATGTCATAGGGCATTGTGATGACAGTGGTCATCTAGAATTGTGATGAAAGGTATCATGGAGCACTGTGATGACAGGGGCCATGGAACATTGTGATGACAAAGGCCATGGAGCATTGTGATGACAAGTGTCATGGGGCATTTTGATGACATTGGCATGGAGCATTGTGATGACAGGGGCCATGGAACATTGTGATGACAAGTGTCATGGGGCATTTTGATGCCATTGGCATGGAGCATTATGATGACAAGAGTTCTGGAGCATTTTGATGACAAGGGCATGGAGCATTGTGATGACAGGGCCCATGGAGCATTGTGATGAAAAGGGCAGGGAACATTGTGATGACTGGGTTCATGGAGCATTGTGATGAAAGGGGCCATGGAGCATTGAGATGACAGGCGTCATGAGGCATGGTGATGACAGTGGTCATGGAGCATTGTGATGAAAGAGATCATGGAGCAATATGATAACAGGGGCCATGGAGCATTGTGATGACAGGTGTATTGGAGCATTGTGATGAAAGTCGTCATGGATCATCGTGATGACATGTGTCCTGGAACACTGTGATGACACGGTTCATCGAGTATTGTGATGACAAGGGTCATAGCGAATTGTGACGACAGGTGTCATGGGGCATTGTGATGACATTGATCATCTAGGAATTGTGATGAAAGGTGTCATGGAGCACTGTGATGACAGGGGGCATGAAGCATTGTTATGAAAATTGTCCTGGATTATTGTGATGACAGCAGTCATGGAGAATTGTGATGAAAGGGATTATGCAGCATTGTGTTGACAAGGCTATGGACTATTGTGATGACAATGGTCATGGAGAAATGTGATGAAAGTTTTCATGGAACATCGTGATGAAAATGCCTGTGAGCATTGTGACTATAAAGGCCATGGAGCATTGTGATGACAAGTGTCATGGAGCATTGTAATGAAAGGTTTCATTGTGCACTGTGTTGACAAGGGGGATGGAGTATTGTGATGAAACTGGTCCTGGAGCATTGTGAAAACAAAAGCCATGGAGCTTTGTGATGACAGGCATCATGGAGCATTGTGAAGAAAGGGGCCATGGGGAATTGTAATGACAGAGAAATGTGAGGAAAATGGTCAGCGAGCGTTATGATTAAAGTGGTCATTGAGAATTGTGATGAAAAGCGACATAGAGCATTGTGATGACAAAGGTCATGGAGAACTGTGATGACCAGGGTCATGTAGCATTGTGATGACACGGTCATGGAACATTGTGATGACAAGAATTCTGGAGCATTGTGATGACAAGGGCCATGGAGCATTGTGATGCCACCGTCATGGAACATTGTGATGACAAGAATTCTGGAGCATTGTGAGGAAACAGGCATGGAGCATTGTGATTATAGGGGACATGGAGCATTGTGATGACATGGGCAGGGAACACTGTGATGACAGGTGTTATGGAGCAATGTAATGACACGTGTCGTGGAGCATTGTGATGAGAGGGGTCTTGGAGAATTGTGATGACAGTGGTCATGGAGCATTGGGATGACATGGGCCATGGAGCATTGTGAAGACAAGATTCATGGAGCATTGTGATGACACGGGCATGAAGCATGGTGATGACAACAGACCTGGAGCATTGTGATGACAAGGGCATGGAGCATTGTGATGACAGGAGACATGGAGCATTGTCATGACATTGGCAGGGATCATTGTGATTCCAGGGATCATGGAGCATTGTGATGACAAGTGTCATGCAATATTGTGCTGACACAGATCATGGAGCATTTTGATGAGAGTGGCCTTGGAGCACAGTGATGAGAGACGTCATGGGGCATTATGGTGACAGTGGTCCAGGAGCATTGTGATGAAAGTGTTCATGGAGCAACGCGATTATCGGGAAAATGGAGCATTGTGAATACAAAGGCCATGGAGCATTGAGATAACAGAGTTCATGGAGCATTGTGATGAATGTGGTCATGGATCACTGTGATGACAAGTGTCCTGGAACCTAGTGATGACACGGTTCATACAGCCTTGAGATGACAAGGGCCAAGGCGAAATGTGATGACACGTGTCCTGGGGCATTGTGATGACATTGGTCATCTTGCATTGTGATGACGGTGGTCATGTAGAATTTTGAAATAAGGTATCATGGAGCACTGTGATGACAAAGGCCAAGGAACATTTTGATGACAAGTGTCATTGAGCAATGGGATGACACGGGAATGGAGTATTATGATGACAAGTGTTCTGGAGCATTGTGATGACAAGGGCATGGAGCATGGTGATTACAGGGGCCATGGAGCATTGTGATGACAACGGCATGGAGCATTGTGATGACACGGACATGGAGCATTGTAATGATAGGCTATCTGGAGCATTGTGATGAAAAGGGGATGGAGCATTTTGATGACAGGGTCCAAGGAGAATTGTGCTGACAATGGCATGGAGCATTGTGATGAAAAGGGTACTGGAGCACTGTGAGGAAAGCAGTCATGGATCATTGTGATGACAGGGGTCATGGAGCTTTGTGATGACAAGGGTCATGGAGCATTGTGATGACACGGTCAAGGAACATTGTGATGACAAGAATTCTGGAGCATTGTGATGAAAGGGCATGGAGCATTGTGATCAAAGGTGACAAGGAGCATTGTGATGATATGGGCAGAGATCTTTGTGATGCCAGGGGACATGGAGCTTTTTGGTAAGAAGGCCTTGGAGATTTGTGATGGCAGGTGTCATGGGGCATTGTGATGACAGTGGTCTTGGAGCATTGTGATGAATGTTGTCATGGAGCACTGTGATTACAGGGGCCATGGAGCACTGTGAATACAAAGGCTATGGAGCATTGAGATGTCAGCGTTCATGGAGCATTGTGATGGAAGTGATCATGGATCATTGTGATGACAAGTGTCCTGGAACCTTGTGATGTCACGGTTCATGGAGCATTGTGATGTCAAGGACCATGGCGAATTGTGATGACATATGTCATAGGGCATTGTGATGACAGTGGTCATCTAGAATTGTGATGAAAGGTATCATGGAGCACTGTGATGACAGGGGCCATGGAACATTGTGATGACAAAGGCCATGGAGCATTGTGATGACAAGTGTCATGGGGCATTTTGATGACATTGGCATGGAGCATTGTGATGACAGGGGCCATGGAACATTGTGATGACAAGTGTCATGGGGCATTTTGATGCCATTGGCATGGAGCATTATGATGACAAGAGTTCTGGAGCATTTTGATGACAAGGGCATGGAGCATTGTGATGACAGGGCCCATGGAGCATTGTGATGAAAAAGGCAGGGAACATTGTGATGACTGGGTTCATGGAGCATTGTGATGAAAGGGGCCATGGAGCATTGAGATGACAGGCGTCATGAGGCATGGTGATGACAGTGGTCATGGAGCATTGTGATGAAAGAGATCATGGAGCAATATGATAACAGGGGCCATGGAGCATTGTGATGACAGGTGTATTGGAGCATTGTGATGAAAGTCGTCATGGATCATCGTGATGACATGTGTCCTGGAACACTGTGATGACACGGTTCATCGAGTATTGTGATGACAAGGGTCATAGCGAATTGTGACGACAGGTGTCATGGGGCATTGTGATGACATTGATCATCTAGGAATTGTGATGAAAGGTGTCATGGAGCACTGTGATGACAGGGGGCATGAAGCATTGTTATGAAAATTGTCCTGGATTATTGTGATGACAGCAGTCATGGAGAATTGTGATGAAAGGGATTATGCAGCATTGTGTTGACAAGGCTATGGACTATTGTGATGACAATGGTCATGGAGAAATGTGATGAAAGTTTTCATGGAACATCGTGATGAAAATGCCTGTGAGCATTGTGACTATAAAGGCCATGGAGCATTGTGATGACAAGTGTCATGGAGCATTGTAATGAAAGGTTTCATTGTGCACTGTGATGACAAGGGGGATGGAGTATTGTGATGAAACTGGTCCTGGAGCATTGTGAAAACAAAAGCCATGGAGCTTTGTGATGACAGGCATCATGGAGCATTGTGAAGAAAGGGGCCATGGGGAATTGTAATGACAGAGAAATGTGAGGAAAATGGTCAGCGAGCGTTATGATTAAATTGGTCATTGAGAATTGTGATGAAAAGCGACATAGAGCATTGTGATGACAAAGGCCATGGAGAACTGTGATGACCAGGGTCATGTAGCATTGTGATGACACGGTCATGGAACATTGTGATGACAAGAATTCTGGAGCATTGTGATGACAAGGGCCATGGAGCATTGTGATGCCACGGTCATGGAACATTGTGATGACAAGAATTCTGGAGCATTGTGAGGAAACAGGCATGGAGCATTGTGATTATAGGGGACATGGAGCATTGTGATGACATGGGCAGGGAACACTGTGATGACAGGTGTTATGGAGCAATGTGATGACACGTGTCGTGGAGCATTGTGATGAGAGGGGTCTTGGAGAATTGTGATGACAGTGGTCATGGAGCATTGGGATGACATGGGCCATGGAGCATTGTGAAGACAAGATTCATGGAGCATTGTGATGACACGGGCATGAAGCATGGTGATGACAACAGACCTGGAGCATTGTGATGACAAGGGCATGGAGCATTGTGATGACAGGAGACATGGAGCATTGTCATGACATTGGCAGGGATCATTGTGATTACAGGGATCATGGAGCATTGTGATGACAAGTGTCATGCAATATTGTGCTGACACAGATCATGGAGCATTTTGATGAGAGTGGCCTTGGAGCACAGTGATGAGAGACGTCATGGGGCATTATGGTGACAGTGGTCCAGGAGCATTGTCATGAAAGTGTTCATGGAGCAACGCGATTATCGAGAAAATGGAGCATTGAGATAACAGAGTTCATGGAGCATTGTGATGAATGTGGTCATGGATCACTGTGATGACAAGTGTCCTGGAACCTAGTGATGACACGGTTCATACAGCCTTGAGATGACAAGGGCCAAGGCGAAATGTGATGACACGTGTCCTGGGGCATTGTGATGACATTGGTCATCTTGCATTGTGATGACGGTGGTCATGTAGAATTTTGAAATAAGGTATCATGGAGCACTGTGATGACAAAGGCCAAGGAACATTTTGATGACAAGTGTCATTGAGCAATGGGATGACACGGGAATGGAGTATTATGATGACAAGTGTTCTGGAGCATTGTGATGACAAGGGCATGGAGCATGGTGATTACAGGGGCCATGGAGCATTGTGATGACAACGGCATGGAGCATTGTGATGACACGGACATGGAGCATTGTAATGATAGGCTATCTGGAGCATTGTGATGAAAAGGGGATGGAGCATTTTGATGACAGGGTCCAAGGAGAATTGTGCTGACAATGGCATGGAGCATTGTGATGAAAAGGGTACTGGAGCACTGTGAGGAAAGCAGTCATGGATCATTGTGATGACAGGGGTCATGGAGCTTTGTGATGACAAGGGTCATGGAGCATTGTGATGACACGGTCAAGGAACATTGTGATGACAAGAATTCTGGAGCATTGTGATGAAAGGGCATGGAGCATTGTGATCAAAGGTGACAAGGAGCATTGTGATGATATGGGCAGAGATCTTTGTGATGCCAGGGGACATGGAGCTTTTTGGTAAGAGAGGCCTTGGAGATTTGTGATGGCATGTGTCATGGGGCATTGTGATGACAGTGGTCTTGGAGCATTGTGATGAATGTTGTCATGGAGCACTGTGATTACAGGGGCCATGGAGCACTGTGAATACAAAGGCTATGGAGCATTGAGATGTCAGCGTTCATGGAGCATTGTGATGGAAGTGATCATGGATCATTGTGATGACAAGTGTCCTGGAACCTTGTGATGTCAAGGTTCATGGAGCATTGTGATGTCAAGGACCATGGCGAATTGTGATGACATCTGTCATGGGGCATTGAGATGACAGTGGTCATCTAGAATTGTGATGAAAGGTATCATGGAGCACTGTGATGACAGGGGCCATGGAACATTGTGATGACAAAGGCCATGGAGCATTGTGATGACAAGTGTCATGGGGCATTTTGATGACATTGGCATGGAGCATTGTGATGACAGGGGCCATGGAACATTGTGATGACAAGTGTCATGGGGCATTTTGATGCCATTGGCATGGAGCATTATGATGACAAGAGTTCTGGAGCATTTTGATGACAAGGGCATGGAGCATTGTGATGACAGGGCCCATGGAGCATTGTGATGAAAAAGGCAGGGAACATTGTGATGACTGGGTTCATGGAGCATTGTGATGAAAGGGGCCATGGAGCATTGAGATGACAGGCGTCATGAGGCATGGTGATGACAGTGGTCATGGAGCATTGTGATGAAAGAGATCATGGAGCAATATGATAACAGGGGCCATGGAGCATTGTGATGACAGGTGTATTGGAGCATTGTGATGAAAGTCGTCATGGATCATCGTGATGACATGTGTCCTGGAACACTGTGATGACACGGTTCATCGAGTATTGTGATGACAAGGGTCATAGCGAATTGTGACGACAGGTGTCATGGGGCATTGTGATGACCTTGATCATCTAGGAATTGTGATGAAAGGTGTCATGGAGCACTGTGATGACAGGGGGCATGAAGCATTGTTATGAAAATTGTCCTGGATTATTGTGATGACAGCAGTCATGGAGAATTGTGATGAAAGGGATTATGCAGCATTGTGTTGACAAGGCTATGGACTATTGTGATGACAATGGTCATGGAGAAATGTGATGAAAGTTTTCATGGAACATCGTGATGAAAATGCCTGTGAGCATTGTGACTATAAAGGCCATGGAGCATTGTGATGACAAGTGTCATGGAGCATTGTAATGAAAGGTTTCATTGTGCACTGTGATGACAAGGGGGATGGAGTATTGTGATGAAACTGGTCCTGGAGCATTGTGAAAACAAAAGCCATGGAGCTTTGTGATGACAGGCATCATGGAGCATTGTGAAGAAAGGGGCCATGGGGAATTGTAATGACAGAGAAATGTGAGGAAAATGGTCAGCGAGCGTTATGATTAAATTGGTCATTGAGAATTGTGATGAAAAGCGACATAGAGCATTGTGATGACAAAGGCCATGGAGAACTGTGATGACCAGGGTCATGTAGCATTGTGATGACACGGTCATGGAACATTGTGATGACAAGAATTCTGGAGCATTGTGATGACAAGGGCCATGGAGCATTGTGATGCCACGGTCATGGAACATTGTGATGACAAGAATTCTGGAGCATTGTGAGGAAACAGGCATGGAGCATTGTGATTATAGGGGACATGGAGCATTGTGATGACATGGGCAGAGAACACTGTGATGACAGGTGTAATGGAGCAATGTGATGACACGTGTCGTGGAGCATTGTGATGAGAGGGGTCTTGGAGAATTGTGATGACAGTGGTCATGGAGCATTGGGATGACATGGGCCATGGAGCATTGTGAAGACAAGATTCATGGAGCATTGTGATGACACGGGCATGAAGCATGGTGATGACAACAGACCTGGAGCATTGTGATGACAAGGGCATGGAGCATTGTGATGACAGGAGACATGGAGCATTGTCATGACATTGGCAGGGATCATTGTGATTACAGGGATCATGGAGCATTGTGATGACAAGTGTCATGCAATATTGTGCTGACACAGATCATGGAGCATTTTGATGAGAGTGGCCTTGGAGCACAGTGATGAGAGACGTCATGGGGCATTATGGTGACAGTGGTCCAGGAGCATTGTCATGAAAGTGTTCATGGAGCAACGCGATTATCGAGAAAATGGAGCATTTAGATAACAGAGTTCATGGAGCATTGTGATGAATGTGGTCATGGATCACTGTGATGACAAGTGTCCTGGAACCTAGTGATGACACGGTTCATACAGCCTTGAGATGACAAGGGCCAAGGCGAAATGTGATGACACGTGTCCTGGGGCATTGTGATGACATTGGTCATCTTGCATTGTGATGACGGTGGTCATGTAGAATTTTGAAATAAGGTATCATGGAGCACTGTGATGACAAAGGCCAAGGAACATTTTGATGACAAGTGTCATTGAGCAATGGGATGACATGGGAATGGAGTATTATGATGACAAGTGTTCTGGAGCATTGTGATGACAAGGGCATGGAGCATGGTGATTACAGGGGCCATGGAGCATTGTGATGACAACGGCATGGAGCATTGTGATGACACGGACATGGAGCATTGTAATGATAGGCTATCTGGAGCATTGTGATGAAAAGGGGATGGAGCATTTTGATGACAGGGTCCAAGGAGAATTGTGCTGACAATGGCATGGAGCATTGTGATGAAAAGGGTACTGGAGCACTGTGAGGAAAGCAGTCATGGATCATTGTGATGACAGGGGTCATGGAGCTTTGTGATGACAAGGGTCATGGAGCATTGTGATGACACGGTCAAGGAACATTGTGATGACAAGAATTCTGGAGCATTGTGATGAAAGGGCATGGAGCATTGTGATCAAAGGTGACAAGGAGCATTGTGATGATATGGGCAGAGATCTTTGTGATGCCAGGGGACATGGAGCTTTTTGGTAAGAAGGCCTTGGAGATTTGTGATGGCAGGTGTCATGGGGCATTGTGATGACAGTGGTCTTGGAGCATTGTGATGAATGTTGTCATGGAGCACTGTGATTACAGGGGCCATGGAGCACTGTGAATACAAAGGCTATGGAGCATTGAGATGTCAGCGTTCATGGAGCATTGTGATGGAAGTGATCATGGATCATTGTGATGACAAGTGTCCTGGAACCTTGTGATGTCAAGGTTCATGGAGCATTGTGATGTCAAGGACCATGGCGAATTGTGATGACATCTGTCATGGGGCATTGTGATGACAGTGGTCATCTAGAATTGAGATGAAAGGTATCATGGAGCACTGTGATGACAGGGGCCATGGAACATTGTGATGACAAAGGCCATGGAGCATTGTGATGACAAGTGTCATGGGGCATTTTGATGACATTGGCATGGAGCATTGTGATGACAGGGGCCATGGAACATTGTGATGACAAGTGTCATGGGGCATTTTGATGCCATTGGCATGGAGCATTATGATGACAAGAGTTCTGGAGCATTTTGATGACAAGGGCATGGAGCATTGTGATGACAGGGCCCATGGAGCATTGTGATGAAAAAGGCAGGGAACATTGTGATGACTGGGTTCATGGAGCATTGTGATGAAAGGGGCCATGGAGCATTGAGATGACAGGCGTCATGAGGCATGGTGATGACAGTGGTCATGGAGCATTGTGATGAAAGAGATCATGGAGCAATATGATAACAGGGGCCATGGAGCATTGTGATGACAGGTGTATTGGAGCATTGTGATGAAAGTCGTCATGGATCATCGTGATGACATGTGTCCTGGAACACTGTGATGACACGGTTCATCGAGTATTGTGATGACAAGGGTCATAGCGAATTGTGACGACAGGTGTCATGGGGCATTGTGATGACCTTGATCATCTAGGAATTGTGATGAAAGGTGTCATGGAGCACTGTGATGACAGGGGGCATGAAGCATTGTTATGAAAATTGTCCTGGATTATTGTGATGACAGCAGTCATGGAGAATTGTGATGAAAGGGATTATTCAGCATTGTGTTGACAAGGCTATGGACTATTGTGATGACAATGGTCATGGAGAAATGTGATGAAAGTTTTCATGGAACATCGTGATGAAAATGCCTGTGAGCATTGTGACTATAAAGGCCATGGAGCATTGTGATGACAAGTGTCATGGAGCATTGTAATGAAAGGTTTCATTGTGCACTGTGATGACAAGGGGGATGGAGTATTGTGATGAAACTGGTCCTGGAGCATTGTGAAAACAAAAGCCATGGAGCTTTGTGATGACAGGCATCATGGAGCATTGTGAAGAAAGGGGCCATGGGGAATTGTAATGACAGAGAAATGTGAGGAAAATGGTCAGCGAGCGTTATGATTAAATTGGTCATTGAGAATTGTGATGAAAAGCGACATAGAGCATTGTGATGACAAAGGCCATGGAGAACTGTGATGACCAGGGTCATGTAGCATTGTGATGACACGGTCATGGAACATTGTGATGACAAGAATTCTGGAGCATTGTGATGACAAGGGCCATGGAGCATTGTGATGCCACGGTCATGGAACATTGTGATGACAAGAATTCTGGAGCATTGTGAGGAAACAGGCATGGAGCATTGTGATTATAGGGGACATGGAGCATTGTGATGACATGGGCAGGGAACACTGTGATGACAGGTGTTATGGAGCAATGTGATGACACGTGTCGTGGAGCATTGTGATGAGAGGGGTCTTGGAGAATTGGGATGACATGGGCCATGGAGCATTGTGAAGACAAGATTCATGGAGCATTGTGATGACACGGGCATGAAGCATGGTGATGACAACAGACCTGGAGCATTGTGATGACAAGGGCATGGAGCATTGTGATGACAGGAGACATGGAGCATTGTCATGACATTGGCAGGGATCATTGTGATTCCAGGGATCATGGAGCATTGTGATGACAAGTGTCATGCAATATTGTGCTGACACAGATCATGGAGCATTTTGATGAGAGTGGCCTTGGAGCACAGTGATGAGAGACGTCATGGGGCATTATGGTGACAGTGGTCCAGGAGCATTGTCATGAAAGTGTTCATGGAGCAACGCGATTATCGAGAAAATGGAGCATTTAGATAACAGAGTTCATGGAGCATTGTGATGAATGTGGTCATGGATCACTGTGATGACAAGTGTCCTGGAACCTAGTGATGACACGGTTCATACAGCCTTGAGATGACAAGGGCCAAGGCGAAATGTGATGACACGTGTCCTGGGGCATTGTGATGACATTGGTCATCTTGCATTGTGATGACGGTGGTCATGTAGAATTTTGAAATAAGGTATCATGGAGCACTGTGATGACAAAGGCCAAGGAACATTTTGATGACAAGTGTCATTGAGCAATGGGATGACACGGGAATGGAGTATTATGATGACAAGTGTTCTGGAGCATTGTGATGACAAGGGCATGGAGCATGGTGATTACAGGGGCCATGGAGCATTGTGATGACAACGGCATGGAGCATTGTGATGACACGGACATGGAGCATTGTAATGATAGGCTATCTGGAGCATTGTGATGAAAAGGGGATGGAGCATTTTGATGACAGGGTCCAAGGAGAATTGTGCTGACAATGGCATGGAGCATTGTGATGACACGGACATGGAGCATTGTAATGATAGGCTATCTGGAGCATTGTGATGAAAAGGGGATGGAGCATTTTGATGACAGGGTCCAAGGAGAATTGTGCTGACAATGGCATGGAGCATTGTGATGAAAAGGGTACTGGAGCACTGTGAGGAAAGCAGTCATGGATCATTGTGATGACAGGGGTCATGGAGCTTTGTGATGACAAGGGTCATGGAGCATTGTGATGACACGGTCAAGGAACATTGTGATGACAAGAATTCTGGAGCATTGTGATGAAAGGGCATGGAGCATTGTGATCAAAGGTGACAAGGAGCATTGTGATGATATGGGCAGAGATCTTTGTGATGCCAGGGGACATGGAGCTTTTTGGTAAGAGAGGCCTTGGAGATTTGTGATGGCAGGTGTCATGGGGCATTGTGATGACAGTGGTCTTGGAGCATTGTGATGAATGTTGTCATGGAGCACTGTGATTACAGGGGCCATGGAGCACTGTGAATACAAAGGCTATGGAGCATTGAGATGTCAGGGTTCATGGAGCATTGTGATGGAAGTGATCATGGATCATTGTGATGACAAGTGTCCTGGAACCTTGTGATGTCACGGTTCATGGAGCATTGTGATGTCAAGGACCATGGCGAATTGTGATGACATATGTCATAGGGCATTGTGATGACAGTGGTCATCTAGAATTGTGATGAAAGGTATCATGGAGCACTGTGATGACAGGGGCCATGGAACATTGTGATGACAAAGGCCATGGAGCATTGTGATGACAAGTGTCATGGGGCATTTTGATGACATTGGCATGGAGCATTGTGATGACAGGGGCCATGGAACATTGTGATGACAAGTGTCATGGGGCATTTTGATGCCATTGGCATGGAGCATTATGATGACAAGAGTTCTGGAGCATTTTGATGACAAGGGCATGGAGCATTGTGATGACAGGGCCCATGGAGCATTGTGATGAAAAGGGCAGGGAACATTGTGATGACTGCGTTCATGGAGCATTGTGATGAAAGGGGCCATGGAGCATTGAGATGACAGGCGTCATGAGGCATGGTGATGACAGTGGTCATGGAGCATTGTGATGAAAGAGATCATGGAGCAATATGATAACAGGGGCCATGGAGCATTGTGATGACAGGTGTATTGGAGCATTGTGATGAAAGTCGTCATGGATCATCGTGATGACATGTGTCCTGGAACACTGTGATGACACGGTTCATCGAGTATTGTGATGACAAGGGTCATAGCGAATTGTGACGACAGGTGTCATGGGGCATTGTGATGACATTGATCATCTAGGAATTGTGATGAAAGGTGTCATGGAGCACTGTGATGACAGGGGGCATGAAGCATTGTTATGAAAATTGTCCTGGATTATTGTGATGACAGAAGTCATGGAGAATTGTGATGAAAGGGATTATGCAGCATTGTGTTGACAAGGCTATGGACTATTGTGATGACAATGGTCATGGAGAAATGTGATGAAAGTTTTCATGGAACATCGTGATGAAAATGCCTGGCAGCATTGTGACTATAAAGGCCATGGAGCATTGTGATGACAAGTGTCATGGAGCATTGTAATGAAAGGTTTCATTGTGCACTGTGATGACAAGGGGGATGGAGTATTGTGATGAAACTGGTCCTGGAGCATTGTGAAAACAAAAACCATGGAGCTTTGTGATGACAGGCATCATGGAGCATTGTGAAGAAAGGGGCCATGGGGAATTGTAATGACAATAGAGAAATGTGATGAAAATGGTCAGCGAGTGTTATGATTAAAGTGGTCATTGAGAATTGTGATGAAAAGCGACATAGAGCATTGTGATGACAAAGGTCATGGAGAACTGTGATGACCAGGGTCATGTAGCATTGTGATGACATGGTCATGGAACATTGTGATGACAAGAATTCTGGAGCATTGTGATGACAAGGGCCATGGAGCATTGTGATGCCACGGTCATGGAACATTGTGATGACAAGAATTCTGGAGCATTGTGAGGAAACAGGCATGGAGCATTGTGATTATAGGGGACATGGAGCATTGTGATGACATGGGCAGGGAACACTGTGATGACAGGTGTTATGGAGCAATGTGATGACAAGTGTCGTGGAGCATTGTGATGAGAGGGGCCTTGGAGAATTGTGATGACAGTGGTCATGGAGCATTGGGATGACATGGGCCATGGAGCATTGTGAAGACAAGATTCATGGAGCATTGTGATGACAAGGGCATGGAGCATTGTGATGACAGGAGACATGGAGCATTGTCATGACATTGGCAGGGATCATTGTGATTCCAGGGATCATGGAGCATTGTGATGACAAGTGTCATGCAATATTGTGCTGACACAGATCATGGAGCATTTTGATGAGAGTGGCCTTGGAGCACAGTGATGAGAGACATCATGGGGCATTATGGTGACAGTGGTCCAGGAGCATTGTGATGAAAGTGTTCATGGAGCAACGCGATTATCGAGAAAATGGAGCATTGTGAATACAAAGGCCATGGAGCATTGAGATAACAGAGTTCATGGAGCATTGTGATGAATGTGGTCATGGATCACTGTGATGACAAGTGTCCTGGAACCTAGTGATGACACGGTTCATACAGCCTTGAGATGACAAGGGCCAAGGCGAAATGTGATGACACGTGTCCTGGGGCATTGTGATGACATTGGTCATCTTGCATTGTGATGACGGTGGTCATGTAGAATTTTGAAATAAGGTATCATGGAGCACTGTGATGACAAAGGCCAAGGAACATTTTGATGACAAGTGTCATTGAGCAATGGGATGACACGGGAATGGAGTATTATGATGACAAGTGTTCTGGAGCATTGTGATGACAAGGGCATGGAGCATGGTGATTACAGGGGCCATGGAGCATTGTGATGACAACGGCATGGAGCATTGTGATGACACGGACATGGAGCATTGTAATGATAGGCTATCTGGAGCATTGTGATGAAAAGGGGATGGAGCATTTTGATGACAGGGTCCAAGGAGAATTGTGCTGACAATGGCATGGAGCATTGTGATGAAAAGGGTACTGGAGCACTGTGAGGAAAGCAGTCATGGATCATTGTGATGACAGGGGTCATGGAGCTTTGTGATGACAAGGGTCATGGAGCATTGTGATGACACGGTCAAGGAACATTGTGATGACAAGAATTCTGGAGCATTGTGATGAAAGGGCATGGAGCATTGTGATCAAAGGTGACAAGGAGCATTGTGATGATATGGGCAGAGATCTTTGTGATGCCAGGGGACATGGAGCTTTTTGGTAAGAGAGGCCTTGGAGATTTGTGATGGCAGGCGTCATGGGGCATTGTGATGACAGTGGTCTTGGAGCATTGTGATGAATGTTGTCATGGAGCACTGTGATTACAGGGGCCATGGAGCACTGTGAATACAAAGGCTATGGAGCATTGAGATGTCAGGGTTCATGGAGCATTGTGATGGTAGTGATCATGGATCATTGTGATGACAAGTGTCCTGGAACCTTGTGATGTCACGGTTCATGGAGCATTGTGATGTCAAGGACCATGGCGAATTGTGATGACATCTGTCATGGGGCATTGTGATGACAGTGGTCATCTAGAATTGTGATGAAAGGTATCATGGAGCACAGTGATGACAGGGGCCATGGAACATTGTGATGACAAAGGCCATGGAGCATTGTGATGACAAGTGTCATGGGGCATTTTGATGACATTGGCATGGAGCATTGTGATGACAGGGGCCATGGAACATTGTGATGACAAGTGTCAAGGGGCATTTTGATGCCATTGGCATGGAGCATTATGATGACAAGAGTTCTGGAGCATTTTGATGACAAGGGCATGGAGCATTGTGATGACAGGGCCCATGGAGCATTGTGATAAAAAGGGCAGGGAACATTGTGATGACTGGGTTCATGGAGCATTGTGATGAAAGGGGCCATGGAGCATTGAGATGACAGGCGTCATGTGGCATGGTGATGACAGTGGTCATGGAGCATTGTGATGAAAGAGATCATGGAGCAATATGATAACAGGGGCCATGGAGCATCGTGATGACATGTGTCCTGGAACACTGTGATGACACGGTTCATCGAGTATTGTGATGACAAGGGTCATAGCGAATTGTGACGACAGGTGTCATGGGGCATTGTGATGACATTGATCATGTAGGAATTGTGATGAAAGGTGTCATGGAGCACTGTGATGACTGGGGGCATGAAGCATTGTTATGAAAATTGTCCTGGATTATTGTGATGACAGCAGTCATGGAGAATTGTGATGAAAGGGATTATGCAGCATTGTGTTGACAAGGGTATGGACTATTGTGATGACAATGGTCATGGAGAAATGTGATGAAAGTTTTCATGGAACATCGTGATGAAAATGCCTGGCAGCATTGTGACTATAAAGGCCATGGAGCATTGTGATGACAAGTGTCATGGAGCATTGTAATGAAAGGTTTCATTGTGCACTGTGATGACAAGGGGGATGGAATATTGTGATGAAACTGGTCCTGGAGCATTGTGAAAACAAAAGCCATGGAGCTTTGTGATGACAGGCATCATGGAGCATTGTGAAGAAAGGGGCCATGGGGAATTGTAATGACAATAGAGAAATGTGATGAAAATGGTCAGCGAGCGTTATGATTAAAGTGGTCATTGAGAATTGTGATGAAAAGCGACATAGAGCATTGTGATGACAAAGGCCATGGAGAACTGTGATGACCAGGGTCATGTAGCATTGTGATGACACGGTCATGGAACATTGTGATGACAAGAATTCTGGAGCATTGTGATGACAAGGGCCATGGAGCATTGTGATGCCACGGTCATGGAACATTGTGATGACAAGAATTCTGGAGCATTGTGAGGAAACATGCATGGAGCATTGTGATTATAGGGGACAAGGAGCATTGTGATGACATGGGCAGGGAAGACTGTGATGACAGGTGTTATGGAGCAATGTGATGACAAGTGTCGAGGAGCATTGTGATGAGAGGGGCCTTGGAGAATTTTGATGACAGTGGTCATGGAGCATTGTGAAGACAAGAATCATGGAGCATTGTGATGACACGGGCATGAAGCATGGTGATGACAACAGACCTGGAGCATTGTGATGACAAGGGCATGGAGCATTGTGATGACAGGAGACATGGAGCATTGTCATGACATTGGCAGGGATCATTGTGATTCCAGGGATCATGGAGCATTGTGATGACAAGTGTCATGCAATATTGTGCTGACACAGATCATGGAGCATTTTGATGAGAGTGGCCTTGGAGCACAGTGATGAGAGACGTCATGGGGCATTATGGTGACAGTGGTCCAGGAGCATTGTCATGAAAGTGTTCATGGAGCAACGCGATTATCGGGAAAATGGAGCATTGTGAATACAAAGGCCATGGAGCATTGAGATAACAGAGTTCATGGAGCATTGTGATGAAAGTGGTCATGGATCACTGTGATGACAAGTGTCCTGGAACCTAGTGATGACATGGTTCATACAGCCTTGAGATGACAAGGGCCAAGGCGAAATGTGATGACACGTGTCCTGGGGCATTGTGATGACATTGGTCATCTTGCATTGTGATGACGGTGGTCATGTAGAATTTTGAAATAAGGTATCATGGAGCACTGTGATGACAAAGGCCAAGGAACATTTTGATGACATGTGTCATTGAGCAATGGGATGACACGGGAATGGAGTATTATGATGACAAGTGTTCTGGAGCATTGTGATGACAAGGGCATGGAGCATGGTGATTACAGGGGCCATGGAGCATTGTGATGACAACGGCATGGAGCATTGTGATGACACGGACATGGAGCATTGTAAAGATAGGCTATCGGGAGCAATGTGATGAAAAGGGGATGGAGCATTTTGATGACAGGGTCCAAGGAGAATTGTGCTGACAATGGCATGGAGCATTGTGATGAAAAGGGTACTGGAGCACTGTGAGGAAAGCAGTCATGGATCATTGTGATGACAGGGGTCATGGAGCTTTGTGATGACAAGGGTCATGGAGCATTGTGATGACACAGTCAAGGGACATTGTGATGACAAGTATTCTGGAGCATTGTGATGAAAGGGCATGGAGCATTGTGATCAAAGGTGACAAGGAGCATTGTGATGATATGGGCAGAGATCTTTGTGATGCCAGGGGACATGGAGCTTTTTGGTAAGAGAGGCCATGGAGATTTGTGATGGCAGGCGTCATGGGGCATTGTGATGACAGTGGTCTTGGAGCATTGTGATGAATGTTGTCATGGAGCACTGTGATTACAGGGGCCATGGAGCACTGTGAATACAAAGGCTATGGAGCATTGAGATGTCAGGGTTCATGGAGCATTGTGATGGAAGTGATCATGGATCATTTTGATGACAAGTGTCCTGGAACCTTGTGATGTCACGGTTCATGGAGCATTGTGATGTCAAGGACCATGGCGAATTGTGATGACATCTGTCATAGGGCATTGTGATGACAGTGGTCATCTAGAATTGTGATGAAAGGTATCATGGAGCACTGTGATGACAGGGGCCATGGAACATTGTGATGACAAAGGCCATGGAGCATTGTGATGACAAGTGTCATGGGGCATTTTGATGACATTGGCATGGAGCATTGTGATGACAGGGGCCATGGAACATTGTGATGACAAGTGTCATGGGGCATTTTGATGCCATTGGCATGGAGCATTATGATGACAAGTGTTCTGGAGCATTTTGATGACAAGGGCATGGAGCATTGTGATGACAGGGCCCATGGAGCATTGTGATGAAAAAGGCAGGGAACATTGTGATGACTGGGTTCATGGAGCATTGTGATGAAAGGGGCCATGGAGCATTGAGATGACAGGCGTCATGAGGCATGGTGATGACAGTGGTCATGGAGCATTGTGATGAAAGAGATCATGGAGCAATATGATAACAGGGGCCATGGAGCATTGTGATGACAGGTGTATTGGAGCATTGTGATGAAAGTCGTCATGGATCATCGTGATGACATGTGTCCTGGAACACTGTGATGACACGGTTCATCGAGTATTGTGATGACAAGGGTCATAGCGAATTGTGACGACAGGTGTCATGGGGCATTGTGATGACCTTGATCATCTAGGAATTGTGATGAAAGGTGTCATGGAGCACTGTGATGACAGGGGGCATGAAGCATTGTTATGAAAATTGTCCTGGATTATTGTGATGACAGCAGTCATGGAGAATTGTGATGAAAGGGATTATGCAGCATTGTGTTGACAAGGCTATGGACTATTGTGATGACAATGGTCATGGAGAAATGTGATGAAAGTTTTCATGGAACATCGTGATGAAAATGCCTGTGAGCATTGTGACTATAAAGGCCATGGAGCATTGTGATGACAAGTGTCATGGAGCATTGTAATGAAAGGTTTCATTGTGCACTGTGATGACAAGGGGGATGGAGTATTGTGATGAAACTGGTCCTGGAGCATTGTGAAAACAAAAGCCATGGAGCTTTGTGATGACAGGCATCATGGAGCATTGTGAAGAAAGGGGCCATGGGGAATTGTAATGACAGAGAAATGTGAGGAAAATGGTCAGCGAGCGTTATGATTAAATTGGTCATTGAGAATTGTGATGAAAAGCGACATAGAGCATTGTGATGACAAAGGCCATGGAGAACTGTGATGACCAGGGTCATGTAGCATTGTGATGACACGGTCATGGAACATTGTGATGACAAGAATTCTGGAGCATTGTGATGACAAGGGCCATGGAGCATTGTGATGCCACGGTCATGGAACATTGTGATGACAAGAATTCTGGAGCATTGTGAGGAAACAGGCATGGAGCATTGTGATTATAGGGGACATGGAGCATTGTGATGACATGGGCAGAGAACACTGTGATGACAGGTGTAATGGAGCAATGTGATGACACGTGTCGTGGAGCATTGTGATGAGAGGGGTCTTGGAGAATTGTGATGACAGTGGTCATGGAGCATTGGGATGACATGGGCCATGGAGCATTGTGAAGACAAGATTCATGGAGCATTGTGATGACACGGGCATGAAGCATGGTGATGACAACAGACCTGGAGCATTGTGATGACAAGGGCATGGAGCATTGTGATGACAGGAGACATGGAGCATTGTCATGACATTGGCAGGGATCATTGTGATTACAGGGATCATGGAGCATTGTGATGACAAGTGTCATGCAATATTGTGCTGACACAGATCATGGAGCATTTTGATGAGAGTGGCCTTGGAGCACAGTGATGAGAGACGTCATGGGGCATTATGGTGACAGTGGTCCAGGAGCATTGTCATGAAAGTGTTCATGGAGCAACGCGATTATCGAGAAAATGGAGCATTTAGATAACAGAGTTCATGGAGCATTGTGATGAATGTGGTCATGGATCACTGTGATGACAAGTGTCCTGGAACCTAGTGATGACACGGTTCATACAGCCTTGAGATGACAAGGGCCAAGGCGAAATGTGATGACACGTGTCCTGGGGCATTGTGATGACATTGGTCATCTTGCATTGTGATGACGGTGGTCATGTAGAATTTTGAAATAAGGTATCATGGAGCACTGTGATGACAAAGGCCAAGGAACATTTTGATGACAAGTGTCATTGAGCAATGGGATGACACGGGAATGGAGTATTATGATGACAAGTGTTCTGGAGCATTGTGATGACAAGGGCATGGAGCATGGTGATTACAGGGGCCATGGAGCATTGTGATGACAACGTCATGGAGCATTGTGATGACACGGACATGGAGCATTGTAATGATAGGCTATCTGGAGCATTGTGATGAAAAGGGGATGGAGCATTTTGATGACAGGGTCCAAGGAGAATTGTGCTGACAATGGCATGGAGCATTGTGATGAAAAGGGTACTGGAGCACTGTGAGGAAAGCAGTCATGGATCATTGTGATGACAGGGGTCATGGAGCTTTGTGATGACAAGGGTCATGGAGCATTGTGATGACACGGTCAAGGAACATTGTGATGACAAGAATTCTGGAGCATTGTGATGAAAGGGCATGGAGCATTGTGATCAAAGGTGACAAAGAGCATTGTGATGATATGGGCAGAGATCTTTGTGATGCCAGGGGACATGGAGCTTTTTGGTAAGAAGGCCTTGGAGATTTGTGATGGCAGGTGTCATGGGGCATTGTGATGACAGTGGTCTTGGAGCATTGTGATGAATGTTGTCATGGAGCACTGTGATTACAGGGGCCATGGAGCACTGTGAATACAAAGGCTATGGAGCATTGAGATGTCAGCGTTCATGGAGCATTGTGATGGAAGTGATCATGGATCATTGTGATGACAAGTGTCCTGGAACCTTGTGATGTCAAGGTTCATGGAGCATTGTGATGTCAAGGACCATGGCGAATTGTGATGACATCTGTCATGGGGCATTGTGATGACAGTGGTCATCTAGAATTGAGATGAAAGGTATCATGGAGCACTGTGATGACAGGGGCCATGGAACATTGTGATGACAAAGGCCATGGAGCATTGTGATGACAAGTGTCATGGGGCATTTTGATGACATTGGCATGGAGCATTGTGATGACAGGGGCCATGGAACATTGTGATGACAAGTGTCATGGGGCATTTTGATGCCATTGGCATGGAGCATTATGATGACAAGAGTTCTGGAGCATTTTGATGACAAGGGCATGGAGCATTGTGATGACAGGGCCCATGGAGCATTGTGATGAAAAAGGCAGGGAACATTGTGATGACTGGGTTCATGGAGCATTGTGATGAAAGGGGCCATGGAGCATTGAGATGACAGGCGTCATGAGGCATGGTGATGACAGTGGTCATGGAGCATTGTGATGAAAGAGATCATGGAGCAATATGATAACAGGGGCCATGGAGCATTGTGATGACAGGTGTATTGGAGCATTGTGATGAAAGTCGTCATGGATCATCGTGATGACATGTGTCCTGGAACACTGTGATGACACGGTTCATCGAGTATTGTGATGACAAGGGTCATAGCGAATTGTGACGACAGGTGTCATGGGGCATTGTGATGACCTTGATCATCTAGGAATTGTGATGAAAGGTGTCATGGAGCACTGTGATGACAGGGGGCATGAAGCATTGTTATGAAAATTGTCCTGGATTATTGTGATGACAGCAGTCATGGAGAATTGTGATGAAAGGGATTATTCAGCATTGTGTTGACAAGGCTATGGACTATTGTGATGACAATGGTCATGGAGAAATGTGATGAAAGTTTTCATGGAACATCGTGATGAAAATGCCTGTGAGCATTGTGACTATAAAGGCCATGGAGCATTGTGATGACAAGTGTCATGGAGCATTGTAATGAAAGGTTTCATTGTGCACTGTGATGACAAGGGGGATGGAGTATTGTGATGAAACTGGTCCTGGAGCATTGTGAAAACAAAAGCCATGGAGCTTTGTGATGACAGGCATCATGGAGCATTGTGAAGAAAGGGGCCATGGGGAATTGTAATGACAGAGAAATGTGAGGAAAATGGTCAGCGAGCGTTATGATTAAATTGGTCATTGAGAATTGTGATGAAAAGCGACATAGAGCATTGTGATGACAAAGGCCATGGAGAACTGTGATGACCAGGGTCATGTAGCATTGTGATGACACGGTCATGGAACATTGTGATGACAAGAATTCTGGAGCATTGTGATGACAAGGGCCATGGAGCATTGTGATGCCACGGTCATGGAACATTGTGATGACAAGAATTCTGGAGCATTGTGAGGAAACAGGCATGGAGCATTGTGATTATAGGGGACATGGAGCATTGTGATGACATGGGCAGGGAACACTGTGATGACAGGTGTTATGGAGCAATGTGATGACACGTGTCGTGGAGCATTGTGATGAGAGGGGTCTTGGAGAATTGGGATGACATGGGCCATGGAGCATTGTGAAGACAAGATTCATGGAGCATTGTGATGACACGGGCATGAAGCATGGTGATGACAACAGACCTGGAGCATTGTGATGACAAGGGCATGGAGCATTGTGATGACAGGAGACATGGAGCATTGTCATGACATTGGCAGGGATCATTGTGATTACAGGGATCATGGAGCATTGTGATGACAAGTGTCATGCAATATTGTGCTGACACAGATCATGGAGCATTTTGATGAGAGTGGCCTTGGAGCACAGTGATGAGAGACGTCATGGGGCATTATGGTGACAGTGGTCCAGGAGCATTGTCATGAAAGTGTTCATGGAGCAACGCGATTATCGAGAAAATGGAGCATTTAGATAACAGAGTTCATGGAGCATTGTGATGAATGTGGTCATGGATCACTGTGATGACAAGTGTCCTGGAACCTAGTGATGACACGGTTCATACAGCCTTGAGATGACAAGGGCCAAGGCGAAATGTGATGACACGTGTCCTGGGGCATTGTGATGACATTGGTCATCTTGCATTGTGATGACGGTGGTCATGTAGAATTTTGAAATAAGGTATCATGGAGCACTGTGATGACAAAGGCCAAGGAACATTTTGATGACAAGTGTCATTGAGCAATGGGATGACACGGGAATGGAGTATTATGATGACAAGTGTTCTGGAGCATTGTGATGACAAGGGCATGGAGCATGGTGATTACAGGGGCCATGGAGCATTGTGATGACAACGGCATGGAGCATTGTGATGACACGGACATGGAGCATTGTAATGATAGGCTATCTGGAGCATTGTGATGAAAAGGGGATGGAGCATTTTGATGACAGGGTCCAGGGAGAATTGTGCTGACAATGGCATGGAGCATTGTGATGAAAAGGGTACTGGAGCACTGTGAGGAAAGCAGTCATGGATCATTGTGATGACAGGGGTCATGGAGCTTTGTGATGACAAGGGTCATGGAGCATTGTGATGACACGGTCAAGGAACATTGTGATGACAAGAATTCTGGAGCATTGTGATGAAAGGGCATGGAGCATTGTGATCAAAGGTGACAAGGAGCATTGTGATGATATGGGCAGAGATCTTTGTGATGCCAGGGGACATGGAGCTTTTTGGTAAGAGAGGCCTTGGAGATTTGTGATGGCAGGTGTCATGGGGCATTGTGATGACAGTGGTCTTGGAGCATTGTGATGAATGTTGTCATGGAGCACTGTGATTACAGGGGCCATGGAGCACTGTGAATACAAAGGCTATGGAGCATTGAGATGTCAGGGTTCATGGAGCATTGTGATGGAAGTGATCATGGATCATTGTGATGACAAGTGTCCTGGAACCTTGTGATGTCACGGTTCATGGAGCATTGTGATGTCAAGGACCATGGCGAATTGTGATGACATATGTCATAGGGCATTGTGATGACAGTGGTCATCTAGAATTGTGATGAAAGGTATCATGGAGCACTGTGATGACAGGGGCCATGGAACATTGTGATGACAAAGGCCATGGAGCATTGTGATGACAAGTGTCATGGGGCATTTTGATGACATTGGCATGGAGCATTGTGATGACAGGGGCCATGGAACATTGTGATGACAAGTGTCATGGGGCATTTTGATGCCATTGGCATGGAGCATTATGATGACAAGAGTTCTGGAGCATTTTGATGACAAGGGCATGGAGCATTGTGATGACAGGGCCCATGGAGCATTGTGATGAAAAGGGCAGGGAACATTGTGATGACTGCGTTCATGGAGCATTGTGATGAAAGGGGCCATGGAGCATTGAGATGACAGGCGTCATGAGGCATGGTGATGACAGTGGTCATGGAGCATTGTGATGAAAGAGATCATGGAGCAATATGATAACAGGGGCCATGGAGCATTGTGATGACAGGTGTATTGGAGCATTGTGATGAAAGTCGTCATGGATCATCGTGATGACATGTGTCCTGGAACACTGTGATGACACGGTTCATCGAGTATTGTGATGACAAGGGTCATAGCGAATTGTGACGACAGGTGTCATGGGGCATTGTGATGACATTGATCATCTAGGAATTGTGATGAAAGGTGTCATGGAGCACTGTGATGACAGGGGGCATGAAGCATTGTTATGAAAATTGTCCTGGATTATTGTGATGACAGAAGTCATGAAGAATTGTGATGAAAGGGATTATGCAGCATTGTGTTGACAAGGCTATGGACTATTGTGATGACAATGGTCATGGAGAAATGTGATGAAAGTTTTCATGGAACATCGTGATGAAAATGCCTGGCAGCATTGTGACTATAAAGGCCATGGAGCATTGTGATGACAAGTGTCATGGAGCATTGTAATGAAAGGTTTCATTGTGCACTGTGATGACAAGGGGGATGGAGTATTGTGATGAAACTGGTCCTGGAGCATTGTGAAAACAAAAGCCATGGAGCTTTGTGATGACAGGCATCATGGAGCATTGTGAAGAAAGGGGCCATGGGGAATTGTAATGACAATAGAGAAATGTGATGAAAATGGTCAGCGAGTGTTATGATTAAAGTGGTCATTGAGAATTGTGATGAAAAGCGACATAGAGCATTGTGATGACAAAGGTCATGGAGAACTGTGATGACCAGGGTCATGTAGCATTGTGATGACATGGTCATGGAACATTGTGATGACAAGAATTCTGGAGCATTGTGATGACAAGGGCCATGGAGCATTGTGATGCCACGGTCATGGAACATTGTGATGACAAGAATTCTGGAGCATTGTGAGGAAACAGGCATGGAGCATTGTGATTATAGGGGACATGGAGCATTGTGATGACATGGGCAGGGAACACTGTGATGACAGGTGTTATGGAGCAATGTGATGACAAGTGTCGTGGAGCATTGTGATGAGAGGGGCCTTGGAGAATTGTGATGACAGTGGTCATGGAGCATTGGGATGACATGGGCCATGGAGCATTGTGAAGACAAGATTCATGGAGCATTGTGATGACAAGGGCATGGAGCATTGTGATGACAGGAGACATGGAGCATTGTCATGACATTGGCAGGGATCATTGTGATTCCAGGGATCATGGAGCATTGTGATGACAAGTGTCATGCAATATTGTGCTGACACAGATCATGGAGCATTTTGATGAGAGTGGCCTTGGAGCACAGTGATGAGAGACATCATGGGGCATTATGGTGACAGTGGTCCAGGAGCATTGTGATGAAAGTGTTCATGGAGCAACGCGATTATCGAGAAAATGGAGCATTGTGAATACAAAGGCCATGGAGCATTGAGATAACAGAGTTCATGGAGCATTGTGATGAATGTGGTCATGGATCACTGTGATGACAAGTGTCCTGGAACCTAGTGATGACACGGTTCATACAGCCTTGAGATGACAAGGGCCAAGGCGAAATGTGATGACACGTGTCCTGGGGCATTGTGATGACATTGGTCATCTTGCATTGTGATGACGGTGGTCATGTAGAATTTTGAAATAAGGTATCATGGAGCACTGTGATGACAAAGGCCAAGGAACATTTTGATGACAAGTGTCATTGAGCAATGGGATGACACGGGAATGGAGTATTATGATGACAAGTGTTCTGGAGCATTGTGATGACAAGGGCATGGAGCATGGTGATTACAGGGGCCATGGAGCATTGTGATGACAACGGCATGGAGCATTGTGATGACACGGACATGGAGCATTGTAATGATAGGCTATCTGGAGCATTGTGATGAAAAGGGGATGGAGCATTTTGATGACAGGGTCCAAGGAGAATTGTGCTGACAATGGCATGGAGCATTGTGATGAAAAGGGTACTGGAGCACTGTGAGGAAAGCAGTCATGGATCATTGTGATGACAGGGGTCATGGAGCTTTGTGATGACAAGGGTCATGGAGCATTGTGATGACACGGTCAAGGAACATTGTGATGACAAGAATTCTGGAGCATTGTGATGAAAGGGCATGGAGCATTGTGATCAAAGGTGACAAGGAGCATTGTGATGATATGGGCAGAGATCTTTGTGATGCCAGGGGACATGGAGCTTTTTGGTAAGAGAGGCCTTGGAGATTTGTGATGGCAGGCGTCATGGGGCATTGTGATGACAGTGGTCTTGGAGCATTGTGATGAATGTTGTCATGGAGCACTGTGATTACAGGGGCCATGGAGCACTGTGAATACAAAGGCTATGGAGCATTGAGATGTCAGGGTTCATGGAGCATTGTGATGGAAGTGATCATGGATCATTGTGATGACAAGTGTCCTGGAACCTTGTGATGTCACGGTTCATGGAGCATTGTGATGTCAAGGACCATGGCGAATTGTGATGACATCTGTCATGGGGCATTGTGATGACAGTGGTCATCTAGAATTGTGATGAAAGGTATCATGGAGCACAGTGATGACAGGGGCCATGGAACATTGTGATGACAAAGGCCATGGAGCATTGTGATGACAAGTGTCATGGGGCATTTTGCTGACATTGGCATGGAGCATTGTGATGACAGTGGACATGGAACATTGTGATGACAAGTGTCAAGGGGCATTTTGATGCCATTGGCATGGAGCATTATGATGACAAGAGTTCTGGAGCATTTTGATGACAAGGGCATGGAGCATTGTGATGACAGGGCCCATGGAGCATTGTGATAAAAAGGGCAGGGAACATTGTGATGACTGGGTTCATGGAGCATTGTGATGAAAGGGGCCATGGAGCATTGAGATGACAGGCGTCATGTGGCATGGTGATGACAGTGGTCATGGAGCATTGTGATGAAAGAGATCATGGAGCAATATGATAACAGGGGCCATGGAGCATCGTGATGACATGTGTCCTGGAACACTGTGATGACACGGTTCATCGAGTATTGTGATGACAAGGGTCATAGCGAATTGTGACGACAGGTGTCATGGGGCATTGTGATGACATTGATCATGTAGGAATTGTGATGAAAGGTGTCATGGAGCACTGTGATGACTGGGGGCATGAAGCATTGTTATGAAAATTGTCCTGGATTATTGTGATGACAGCAGTCATGGAGAATTGTGATGAAAGGGATTATGCAGCATTGTGTTGACAAGGGTATGGACTATTGTGATGACAATGGTCATGGAGAAATGTGATGAAAGTTTTCATGGAACATCGTGATGAAAATGCCTGGCAGCATTGTGACTATAAAGGCCATGGAGCATTGTGATGACAAGTGTCATGGAGCATTGTAATGAAAGGTTTCATTGTGCACTGTGATGACAAGGGGGATGGAATATTGTGATGAAACTGGTCCTGGAGCATTGTGAAAACAAAAGCCATGGAGCTTTGTGATGACAGGCATCATGGAGCATTGTGAAGAAAGGGGCCATGGGGAATTGTAATGACAATAGAGAAATGTGATGAAAATGGTCAGCGAGCGTTATGATTAAAGTGGTCATTGAGAATTGTGATGAAAAGCGACATAGAGCATTGTGATGACAAAGGCCATGGAGAACTGTGATGACCAGGGTCATGTAGCATTGTGATGACACGGTCATGGAACATTGTGATGACAAGAATTCTGGAGCATTGTGATGACAAGGGCCATGGAGCATTGTGATGCCACGGTCATGGAACATTGTGATGACAAGAATTCTGGAGCATTGTGAGGAAACATGCATGGAGCATTGTGATTATAGGGGACAAGGAGCATTGTGATGACATGGGCAGGGAAGACTGTGATGACAGGTGTTATGGAGCAATGTGATGACAAGTGTCGAGGAGCATTGTGATGAGAGGGGCCTTGGAGAATTTTGATGACAGTGGTCATGGAGCATTGTGAAGACAAGAATCATGGAGCATTGTGATGACACGGGCATGAAGCATGGTGATGACAACAGACCTGGAGCATTGTGATGACAAGGGCATGGAGCATTGTGATGACAGGAGACATGGAGCATTGTCATGACATTGGCAGGGATCATTGTGATTCCAGGGATCATGGAGCATTGTGATGACAAGTGTCATGCAATATTGTGCTGACACAGATCATGGAGCATTTTGATGAGAGTGGCCTTGGAGCACAGTGATGAGAGACGTCATGGGGCATTATGGTGACAGTGGTCCAGGAGCATTGTCATGAAAGTGTTCATGGAGCAACGCGATTATCGGGAAAATGGAGCATTGTGAATACAAAGGCCATGGAGCATTGAGATAACAGAGTTCATGGAGCATTGTGATGAAAGTGGTCATGGATCACTGTGATGACAAGTGTCCTGGAACCTAGTGATGACATGGTTCATACAGCCTTGAGATGACAAGGGCCAAGGCGAAATGTGATGACACGTGTCCTGGGGCATTGTGATGACATTGGTCATCTTGCATTGTGATGACGGTGGTCATGTAGAATTTTGAAATAAGGTATCATGGAGCACTGTGATGACAAAGGCCAAGGAACATTTTGATGACATGTGTCATTGAGCAATGGGATGACACGGGAATGGAGTATTATGATGACAAGTGTTCTGGAGCATTGTGATGACAAGGGCATGGAGCATGGTGATTACAGGGGCCATGGAGCATTGTGATGACAACGGCATGGAGCATTGTGATGACACGGACATGGAGCATTGTAAAGATAGGCTATCGGGAGCAATGTGATGAAAAGGGGATGGAGCATTTTGATGACAGGGTCCAAGGAGAATTGTGCTGACAATGGCATGGAGCATTGTGATGAAAAGGGTACTGGAGCACTGTGAGGAAAGCAGTCATGGATCATTGTGATGACAGGGGTCATGGAGCTTTGTGATGACAAGGGTCATGGAGCATTGTGATGACACAGTCAAGGGACATTGTGATGACAAGTATTCTGGAGCATTGTGATGAAAGGGCATGGAGCATTGTGATCAAAGGTGACAAGGAGCATTGTGATGATATGGGCAGAGATCTTTGTGATGCCAGGGGACATGGAGCTTTTTGGTAAGAGAGGCCATGGAGATTTGTGATGGCAGGCGTCATGGGGCATTGTGATGACAGTGGTCTTGGAGCATTGTGATGAATGTTGTCATGGAGCACTGTGATTACAGGGGCCATGGAGCACTGTGAATACAAAGGCTATGGAGCATTGAGATGTCAGGGTTCATGGAGCATTGTGATGGAAGTGATCATGGATCATTTTGATGACAAGTGTCCTGGAACCTTGTGATGTCACGGTTCATGGAGCATTGTGATGTCAAGGACCATGGCGAATTGTGATGACATCTGTCATAGGGCATTGTGATGACAGTGGTCATCTAGAATTGTGATGAAAGGTATCATGGAGCACTGTGATGACAGGGGCCATGGAACATTGTGATGACAAAGGCCATGGAGCATTGTGATGACAAGTGTCATGGGGCATTTTGATGACATTGGCATGGAGCATTGTGATGACAGGGGCTATGGAACATTGTGATGACAAGTGTCATGGGACATTTTGATGACATTGGCATGGAGCATTATGTTGACAAGAGTTCTGGAGCATTTTGATGACAAGGGCATGGAGCATTGTGATGACAGGGCCCATGGAGCATTGTGATGAAAAGGGCAGGGAACATTGTGATGACTGGGTTCATGGAGCATTGTGATGAAAGGGGCCATGGAGCATTGAGATGACAGGCGTCATGAGGCATGGTGATGACAGTGGTCATGGAGCATTGTGATGAAAGAGATCATGGAGCAATATGATAACAGGGGCCATGGAGCATTGTGATGACAGGTGTATTGGAGCATTGTGATGAAAGTCGTCATGGATCATCGTGATGACATGTGTCCTGGAACACTGTGATGACACGGTTCATCGAGTATTGTGATGACAAGGGTCATAGCGAATTGTGACGACAGGTGTCATGGGGCATTGTGATGACATTGATCATCTAGGAATTGTGATGAAAGGTGTCATGGAGCACTGTGATGACAGGGGGCATGAAGCATTGTTATGAAAATTGTCCTGGATTATTGTGATGACAGCAGTCATGGAGAATTGTGATGACAGGGACTATGTGGCATTGTGTTGACAATGGTATGGACTATTTGGATGACAATGGTCGGTCATGGAGAAATGTGATGAAAGTTTTCATGGAACATCGTGATGAAAATGCCTGGGAGCATTGTGACTATAAAGGCCATGGAGCATTGTGATGACAAGTGTCATGGAGCATTGTAATGAAATGTTTCATTGTGCACTGTGATGACAAGGGGGATGGAGTATTGTGATGAAACTGGTCCTGGAGCATTGTGAAAACAAAAGCCATGGAGCTTTGTGATGACAGCCATCATGGAGCATTGTGAAGAAAGGGGCCATGGGGAATTGTAATGACAGAGAAATGTGAGGAAAATGGTCAGCGAGCGTTATGATTAAATTGGTCATTGAGAATTGTGATGAAAAGCGACATAGAGCATTGTGATGACAAAGGTCATGGAGAACTGTGATGACCAGGGTCATGTAGCATTGTGATGACACGGTCATGGAACATTGTGATGACAAGAATTCTGGAGCATTGTGATGACAAGGGCCATGGAGCATTGTGATGCCACGGTCATGGAACATTGTGATGACAAGAATTCTGGAGCATTGTGAGGAAACAGGCATGGAGCATTGTGATTATAGGGGACATGGAGCATTGTGATGACATGGGCAGGGAACACTGTGATGACAGGTGTTATGGAGCAATGTAATGACAAGTGTCGTGGAGCATTGTGATGAGAGGGGCCTTGGAGAATTGTGATGACAGTGGTCATGGAGCATTGGGATGACATGGGCCATGGAGCATTGTGAAGACAAGATTCATGGAGCATTGTGATGACACGGGCATGAAGCATGGTGATGACAACAGACCTGGAGCATTGTGATGACAAGGGCATGGAGCATTGTGATGACAGGAGACATGGAGCATTGTCATGACATTGGCAGGGATCATTGTGATTCCAGGGATCATGGAGCATTGTGATGACAAGTGTCATGCAATATTGTGCTGACACAGATCATGGAGCATTTTGATGAGAGTGGCCTTGGAGCACAGTGATGAGAGACGTCATGGGGCATTATGGTGACAGTGGTCCAGGAGCATTGTGATGAAAGTGTTCATGGAGCAACGCGATTATCGGGAAAATGGAGCATTGTGAATACAAAGGCCATGGAGCATTGAGATAACAGAGTTCATGGAGCATTGTGATGAATGTGGTCATGGATCACTGTGATGACAAGTGTCCTGGAACCTAGTGATGACACGGTTCATACAGCCTTGAGATGACAAGGGCCAAGGCGAAATGTGATGACACGTGTCCTGGGGCATTGTGATGACATTGGTCATCTTGCATTGTGATGACGGTGGTCATGTAGAATTTTGAAATAAGGTATCATGGAGCACTGTGATGACAAAGGCCAAGGAACATTTTGATGACAAGTGTCATTGAGCAATGGGATGACACGGGAATGGAGTATTATGATGACAAGTGTTCTGGAGCATTGTGATGACAAGGGCATGGAGCATGGTGATTACAGGGGCCATGGAGCATTGTGATGACAACGGCATGGAGCATTGTGATGACACGGACATGGAGCATTGTAATGAAAGGCTATCTGGAGCATTGTGATGAAAAGGGGATGGAGCATTTTGATGACAGGGTCCAAGGAGAATTGTGCTGACAATGGCATGGAGCATTGTGATGAAAAGGGTACTGGAGCACTGTGAGGAAAGCAGTCATGGATCATTGTGATGACAGGGGTCATGGAGCTTTGTGATGACAAGGGTCATGGAGCATTGTGATGACACGGTCAAGGAACATTGTGATGACAAGAATTCTGGAGCATTGTGATGAAAGGGCATGGAGCATTGTGATCAAAGGTGACAAGGAGCATTGTGATGATATGGGCAGAGATCTTTGTGATGCCAGGGGACATGGAGCTTTTTGGTAAGAGAGGCCATGGAGATTTGTGATGGCAGGCGTCATGGGGCATTGTGATGACAGTGGTCTTGGAGCATTGTGATGAATGTTGTCATGGAGCACTGTGATTACAGGGGCCATGGAGCACTGTGAATACAAAGGCTATGGAGCATTGAGATGTCAGGGTTCATGGAGCATTGTGATGGAAGTGATCATGGATCATTGTGATGACAAGTGTCCTGGAACCTTGTGATGTCACGGTTCATGGAGCATTGTGATGTCAAGGACCATGGCGAATTGTGATGACATCTGTCATGGGGCATTGTGATGACAGTGGTCATCTAGAATTGTGATGAAAGGTATCATGGAGCACAGTGATGACAGGGGCCATGGAACATTGTGATGACAAAGGCCATGGAGCATTGTGATGACAAGTGTCATGGGGCATTTTGATGACATTGGCATGGAGCATTGTGATGACAGGGGCCATGGAACATTGTGATGACAAGTGTCATGGGGCATTTTGATGCCATTGGCATGGAGCATTATGATGACAAGAGTTCTGGAGCATTTTGATGACAAGGGCATGGAGCATTGTGATGACAGGGCCCATGGAGCATTGTGATGAAAAGGGCAGGGAACATTGTGATGACTGGGTTCATGGAGCATTGTGATGAAAGGGGCCATGGAGCATTGAGATGACAGGCGTCATGAGGCATGGTGATGACAGTGGTCATGGAGCATTGTGATGAAAGAGATCATGGAGCAATATGATAACAGGGGCCATGGAGCATCGTGATGACATGTGTCCTGGAACACTGTGATGACACGGTTCATCGAGTATTGTGATGACAAGGGTCATAGCGAATTGTGACGACAGGCGTCATGGGGCATTGTGATGACATTGATCATGTAGGAATTGTGATGAAAGGTGTCATGGAGCACTGTGATGACTGGGGGCATGAAGCATTGTTATGAAAATTGTCCTGGATTATTGTGATGACAGCAGTCATGGAGAATTGTGATGAAAGGGATTATGCAGCATTGTGTTGACAAGGGTATGGACTATTGTGATGACAATGGTCATGGAGAAATGTGATGAAAGTTTTCATGGAACATCGTGATGAAAATGCCTGGCAGCATTGTGACTATAAAGGCCATGGAGCATTGTGATGACAAGTGTCATGGAGCATTGTAATGAAAGGTTTCATTGTGCACTGTGATGACAAGGGGGATGGAATATTGTGATGAAACTGGTCCTGGAGCATTGTGAAAACAAAAGCCATGGAGCTTTGTGATGACAGGCATCATGGAGCATTGTGAAGAAAGGGGCCATGGGGAATTGTAATGACAATAGAGAAATGTGATGAAAATGGTCAGCGAGCGTTATGATTAAAGTGGTCATTGAGAATTGTGATGAAAAGCGACATAGAGCATTGTGATGACAAAGGCCATGGAGAACTGTGATGACCAGGGTCATGTAGCATTGTGATGACACGGTCATGGAACATTGTGATGACAAGAATTCTGGAGCATTGTGATGACAAGGGCCATGGAGCATTGTGATGCCACGGTCATGGAACATTGTGATGACAAGAATTCTGGAGCATTGTGAGGAAACATGCATGGAGCATTGTGATTATAGGGGACAAGGAGCATTGTGATGACATGGGCAGGGAAGACTGTGATGACAGGTGTTATGGAGCAATGTGATGACAAGTGTCGAGGAGCATTGTGATGAGAGGGGCCTTGGAGAATTGTGATGACAGTGGTCATGGAGCATTGTGAAGACAAGAATCATGGAGCATTGTGATGACACGGGCATGAAGCATGGTGATGACAACAGACCTGGAGCATTGTGATGACAAGGGCATGGAGCATTGTGATGACAGGAGACATGGAGCATTGTCATGACATTGGCAGGGATCATTGTGATTCCAGGGATCATGGAGCATTGTGATGACAAGTGTCATGCAATATTGTGCTGACACAGATCATGGAGCATTTTGATGAGAGTGGCCTTGGAGCACAGTGATGAGAGACGTCATGGGGCATTATGGTGACAGTGGTCCAGGAGCATTGTGATGAAAGTGTTCATGGAGCAACGCGATTATCGGGAAAATGGAGCATTGTGAATACAAAGGCCATGGAGCATTGAGATAACAGAGTTCATGGAGCATTGTGATGAATGTGGTCATGGATCACTGTGATGACAAGTGTCCTGGAACCTAGTGATGACACGGTTCATACAGCCTTGAGATGACAAGGGCCAAGGCGAAATGTGATGACACGTGTCCTGGGGCATTGTGATGACATTGGTCATCTTGCATTGTGATGACGGTGGTCATGTAGAATTTTGAAATAAGGTATCATGGAGCACTGTGATGACAAAGGCCAAGGAACATTTTGATGACAAGTGTCATTGAGCAATGGGATGACACGGGAATGGAGTATTATGATGACAAGTGTTCTGGAGCATTGTGATGACAAGGGCATGGAGCATGGTGATTACAGGGGCCATGGAGCATTGTGATGACAACGGCATGGAGCATTGTGATGACACGGACATGGAGCATTGTAATGATAGGCTATCTGGAGCATTGTGATGAAAAGGGGATGGAGCATTTTGATGACAGGGTCCAAGGAGAATTGTGCTGACAATGGCATGGAGCATTGTGATGAAAAGGGTACTGGAGCACTGTGAGGAAAGCAGTCATGGATCATTGTGATGACAGGGGTCATGGAGCTTTGTGATGACAAGGGTCATGGAGCATTGTGATGACACGGTCAAGGAACATTGTGATGACAAGAATTCTGGAGCATTGTGATGAAAGGGCATGGAGCATTGTGATCAAAGGTGACAAGGAGCATTGTGATGATATGGGCAGAGATCTTTGTGATGCCAGGGGACATGGAGCTTTTTGGTAAGAGAGGCCTTGGAGATTTGTGATGGCAGGCGTCATGGGGCATTGTGATGACAGTGGTCTTGGAGCATTGTGATGAATGTTGTCATGGAGCACTGTGATTACAGGGGCCATGGAGCACTGTGAATACAAAGGCTATGGAGCATTGAGATGTCAGGGTTCATGGAGCATTGTGATGGAAGTGATCATGGATCATTGTGATGACAAGTGTCCTGGAACCTTGTGATGTCACGGTTCATGGAGCATTGTGATGTCAAGGACCATGGCGAATTGTGATGACATCTGTCATGGGGCATTGTGATGACAGTGGTCATCTAGAATTGTGATGAAAGGTATCATGGAGCACAGTGATGACAGGGGCCATGGAACATTGTGATGACAAAGGCCATGGAGCATTGTGATGACAAGTGTCATGGGGCATTTTGATGACATTGGCATGGAGCATTGTGATGACAGGGGCCATGGAACATTGTGATGACAAGTGTCATGGGGCATTTTGATGCCATTGGCATGGAGCATTATGATGACAAGAGTTCTGGAGCATTTTGATGACAAGGGCATGGAGCATTGTGATGACAGGGCCCATGGAGCATTGTGATGAAAAGGGCAGGGAACATTGTGATGACTGGGTTCATGGAGCATTGTGATGAAAGGGGCCATGGAGCATTGAGATGACAGGCGTCATGAGGCATGGTGATGACAGTGGTCATGGAGCATTGTGATGAAAGAGATCATGGAGCAATATGATAACAGGGGCCATGGAGCATCGTGATGACATGTGTCCTGGAACACTGTGATGACACGGTTCATCGAGTATTGTGATGACAAGTGTCATAGCGAATTGTGACGACAGGTGTCATGGGGCATTGTGATGACATTGATCATGTAGGAATTGTGATGAAAGGTGTCATGGAGCACTGTGAAGACTGGGGGCATGAAGCATTGTTATGAAAATTGTCCTGGATTATTGTGATGACAGCAGTCATGGAGAATTGTGATGAAAGGGATTATGCAGCATTGTGTTGACAAGGGTATGGACTATTGTGATGACAATGGTCATGGAGAAATGTGATGAAAGTTTTCATGGAACATCGTGATGAAAATGCCTGGCAGCATTGTGACTATAAAGGCCATGGAGCATTGTGATGACAAGTGTCATGGAGCATTGTAATGAAAGGTTTCATTGTGCACTGTGATGACAAGGGGGATGGAATATTGTGATGAAACTGGTCCTGGAGCATTGTGAAAACAAAAGCCATGGAGCTTTGTGATGACAGGCATCATGGAGCATTGTGAAGAAAGGGGCCATGGGGAATTGTAATGACAATAGAGAAATGTGATGAAAATGGTCAGCGAGCGTTATGATTAAAGTGGTCATTGAGAATTGTGATGAAAAGCGACATAGAGCATTGTGATGACAAAGGCCATGGAGAACTGTGATGACCAGGGTCATGTAGCATTGTGATGACACGGTCATGGAACATTGTGATGACAAGAATTCTGGAGCATTGTGATGACAAGGGCCATGGAGCATTGTGATGCCACGGTCATGGAACATTGTGATGACAAGAATTCTGGAGCATTGTGAGGAAACATGCATGGAGCATTGTGATTATAGGGGACAAGGAGCATTGTGATGACATGGGCAGGGAAGACTGTGATGACAGGTGTTATGGAGCAATGTGATGACAAGTGTCGAGGAGCATTGTGATGAGAGGGGCCTTGGAGAATTGTGATGACAGTGGTCATGGAGCATTGTGAAGACAAGAATCATGGAGCATTGTGATGACACGGGCATGAAGCATGGTGATGACAACAGACCTGGAGCATTGTCATGACATTGGCAGGGATCATTGTGATTCCAGGGATCATGGAGCATTGTGATGACAAGTGTCATGCAATATTGTGCTGACACAGATCATGGAGCATTTTGATGAGAGTGGCCTTGGAGCACAGTGATGAGAGACGTCATGGGGCATTATGGTGACAGTGGTCCAGGAGCATTGTCATGAAAGTGTTCATGGAGCAACGCGATTATCGGGAAAATGGAGCATTGTGAATACAAAGGCCATGGAGCATTGAGATAAGAGAGTTCATGGAGCATTGTGATGAAAGTGGTCATGGATCACTGTGATGACAAGTGACCTGGAACCTAGTGATGACATGGTTCATACAGCCTTGAGATGACAAGGGCCAAGGCGAAATGTGATGACACGTGTCCTGGGGCATTGTGATGACATTGGTCATCTTGCATTGTGATGACGGTGGTCATGTAGAATTTTGAAATAAGGTATCATGGAGCACTGTGATGACAAAGGCCAAGGAACATTTTGATGACATGTGTCATTGAGCAATGGGATGACACGGGAATGGAGTATTATGATGACAAGTGTTCTGGAGCATTGTGATGACAAGGGCATGGAGCATGGTGATTACAGGGGCCATGGAGCATTGTGATGACAACGGCATGGAGCATTGTGATGACACGGACATGGAGCATTGTAAAGATAGGCTATCTGGAGCATTGTGATGAAAAGGGGATGGAGCATTTTGATGACAGGGTCCAAGGAGAATTGTGCTGACAATGGCATGGAGCATTGTGATGAAAAGGGTACTGGAGCACTGTGAGGAAAGCAGTCATGGATCATTGTGATGACAGGGGTCATGGAGCTTTGTGATGACAAGGGTCATGGAGCATTGTGATGACACAGTCAAGGAACATTGTGATGACAAGTATTCTGGAGCATTGTGATGAAAGGGCATGGAGCATTGTGATCAAAGGTGACAAGGAGCATTGTGATGATATGGGCAGAGATCTTTGTGATGCCAGGGGACATGGAGCTTTTTGGTAAGAGAGGCCATGGAGATTTGTGATGGCAGGCGTCATGGGGCATTGTGATGACAGTGGTCTTGGAGCATTGTGATGAATGTTGTCATGGAGCACTGTGATTACAGGGGCCATGGAGCACTGTGAATACAAAGGCTATGGAGCATTGAGATGTCAGGGTTCATGGAGCATTGTGATGGAAGTGATCATGGATCATTTTGATGACAAGTGTCCTGGAACCTTGTGATGTCACGGTTCATGGAGCATTGTGATGTCAAGGACCATGGCGAATTGTGATGACATCTGTCATAGGGCATTGTGATGACAGTGGTCATCTAGAATTGTGATGAAAGGTATCATGGAGCACTGTGATGACAGGGGCCATGGAACATTGTGATGACAAAGGCCATGGAGCATTGTGATGACAAGTGTCATGGGGCATTTTGATGACATTGGCATGGAGCATTGTGATGACAGGGGCCATGGAACATTGTGATGACAAGTGTCATGGGGCATTTTGATGACATTGGCATGGAGCATTATGTTGACAAGAGTTCTGGAGCATTTTGATGACAAGGGCATGGAGCATTGTGATGACAGGGCCCATGGAGCATTGTGATGAAAAGGGCAGGGAACATTGTGATGACTGGGTTCATGGAGCATTGTGATGAAAGGGGCCATGGAGCATTGAGATGACAGGCGTCATGAGGCATGGTGATGACAGTGGTCATGGAGCATTGTGATGAAAGAGATCATGGAGCAATATGATAACAGGGGCCATGGAGCATTGTGATGACAGGTGTATTGGAGCATTGTGATGAAAGTCGTCATGGATCATCGTGATGACATGTGTCCTGGAACACTGTGATGACACGGTTCATCGAGTATTGTGATGACAAGGGTCATAGCGAATTGTGACGACAGGTGTCATGGGGCATTGTGATGACATTGATCATCTAGGAATTGTGATGAAAGGTGTCATGGAGCACTGTGATGACAGGGGGCATGAAGCATTGTTATGAAAATTGTCCTGGATTATTGTGATGACAGCAGTCATGGAGAATTGTGATGACAGGGACTATGTGGCATTGTGTTGACAATGGTATGGACTATTTGGATGACAATGGTCGGTCATGGAGAAATGTGATGAAAGTTTTCATGGAACATCGTGATGAAAATGCCTGGGAGCATTGTGACTATAAAGGCCATGGAGCATTGTGATGACAAGTGTCATGGAGCATTGTAATGAAAGGTTTCATTGTGCACTGTGATGACAAGGGGGATGGAGTATTGTGATGAAACTGGTCCTGGAGCATTGTGAAAACAAAAGCCATGGAGCTTTGTGATGACAGGCATCATGGAGCATTGTGAAGAAAGGGGCCATGGGGAATTGTAATGACAGAGAAATGTGAGGAAAATGGTCAGCGAGCGTTATGATTAAATTGGTCATTGAGAATTGTGATGAAAAGCGACATAGAGCATTGTGATGACAAAGGTCATGGAGAACTGTGATGACCAGGGTCATGTAGCATTGTGATGACACGGTCATGGAACATTGTGATGACAAGAATTCTGGAGCATTGTGATGACAAGGGCCATGGAGCATTGTGATGCCACCGTCATGGAACATTGTGATGACAAGAATTCTGGAGCATTGTGAGGAAACAGGCATGGAGCATTGTGATTATAGGGGACATGGAGCATTGTGATGACATGGGCAGGGAACACTGTGATGACAGGTGTTATGGAGCAATGTAATGACAAGTGTCGTGGAGCATTGTGATGAGAGGGGCCTTGGAGAATTGTGATGACAGTGGTCATGGAGCATTGGGATGACATGGGCCATGGAGCATTGTGAAGACAAGATTCATGGAGCATTGTGATGACACGGGCATGAAGCATGGTGATGACAACAGACCTGGAGCATTGTGATGACAAGGGCATGGAGCATTGTGATGACAGGAGACATGGAGCAGTGTCATGACATTGGCAGGGATCATTGTGATTCCAGGGATCTTGGAGCATTGTGATGACAAGTGTCATGCAATATTGTGCTGACACAGATCATGGAGCATTTTGATGAGAGTGGCCTTGGAGCACAGTGATGAGAGACGTCATGGGGCATTATGGTGACAGTGGTCCAGGAGCATTGTGATGAAAGTGTTCATGGAGCAACGCGATTATCGGGAAAATGGAGCATTGTGAATACAAAGGCCATGGAGCATTGAGATAACAGAGTTCATGGAGCATTGTGATGAATGTGGTCATGGATCACTGTGATGACAAGTGTCCTGGAACCTAGTGATGACACGGTTCATACAGCCTTGAGATGACAAGGGCCAAGGCGAAATGTGATGACACGTGTCCTGGGGCATTGTGATGACATTGGTCATCTTGCATTGTGATGACGGTGGTCATGTAGAATTTTGAAATAAGGTATCATGGAGCACTGTGATGACAAAGGCCAAGGAACATTTTGATGACAAGTGTCATTGAGCAATGGGATGACACGGGAATGGAGTATTATGATGACAAGTGTTCTGGAGCATTGTGATGACAAGGGCATGGAGCATGGTGATTACAGGGGCCATGGAGCATTGTGATGACAACGGCATGGAGCATTGTGATGACACGGACATGGAGCATTGTAATGATAGGCTATCTGGAGCATTGTGATGAAAAGGGGATGGAGCATTTTGATGACAGGGTCCAAGGAGAATTGTGCTGACAATGGCATGGAGCATTGTGATGAAAAGGGTACTGGAGCACTGTGAGGAAAGCAGTCATGGATCATTGTGATGACAGGGGTCATGGAGCTTTGTGATGACAAGGGTCATGGAGCATTGTGATGACACGGTCAAGGAACATTGTGATGACAAGAATTCTGGAGCATTGTGATGAAAGGGCATGGAGCATTGTGATCAAAGGTGACAAGGAGCATTGTGATGATATGGGCAGAGATCTTTGTGATGCCAGGGGACATGGAGCTTTTTGGTAAGAGAGGCCTTGGAGATTTGTGATGGCAGGCGTCATGGGGCATTGTGATGACAGTGGTCTTGGAGCATTGTGATGAATGTTGTCATGGAGCACTGTGATTACAGGGGCCATGGAGCACTGTGAATACAAAGGCTATGGAGCATTGAGATGTCAGGGTTCATGGAGCATTGTGATGGAAGTGATCATGGATCATTGTGATGACAAGTGTCCTGGAACCTTGTGATGTCACGGTTCATGGAGCATTGTGATGTCAAGGACCATGGCGAATTGTGATGACATCTGTCATGGGGCATTGTGATGACAGTGGTCATCTAGAATTGTGATGAAAGGTATCATGGAGCACAGTGATGACAGGGGCCATGGAACATTGTGATGACAAAGGCCATGGAGCATTGTGATGACAAGTGTCATGGGGCATTTTGATGCCATTGGCATGGAGCATTATGATGACAAGAGTTCTGGAGCATTTTGATGACAAGGGCATGGAGCATTGTGATGACAGGGCCCATGGAGCATTGTGATGAAAAGGGCAGGGAACATTGTGATGACTGGGTTCATGGAGCATTGTGATGAAAGGGGCCATGGAGCATTGAGATGACAGGCGTCATGAGGCATGGTGATGACAGTGGTCATGGAGCATTGTGATGAAAGAGATCATGGAGCAATATGATAACAGGGGCCATGGAGCATCGTGATGACATGTGTCCTGGAACACTGTGATGACACGGTTCATCGAGTATTGTGATGACAAGTGTCATAGCGAATTGTGACGACAGGTGTCATGGGGCATTGTGATGACATTGATCATGTAGGAATTGTGATGAAAGGTGTCATGGAGCACTGTGATGACTGGGGGCATGAAGCATTGTTATGAAAATTGTCCTGGATTATTGTGATGACAGCAGTCATGGAGAATTGTGATGAAAGGGATTATGCAGCATTGTGTTGACAAGGGTATGGACTATTGTGATGACAATGGTCATGGAGAAATGTGATGAAAGTTTTCATGGAACATCGTGATGAAAATGCCTGGCAGCATTGTGACTATAAAGGCCATGGAGCATTGTGATGACAAGTGTCATGGAGCATTGTAATGAAAGGTTTCATTGTGCACTGTGATGACAAGGGGGATGGAATATTGTGATGAAACTGGTCCTGGAGCATTGTGAAAACAAAAGCCATGGAGCTTTGTGATGACAGGCATCATGGAGCATTGTGAAGAAAGGGGCCATGGGGAATTGTAATGACAATAGAGAAATGTGATGAAAATGGTCAGCGAGCGTTATGATTAAAGTGGTCATTGAGAATTGTGATGAAAAGCGACATAGAGCATTGTGATGACAAAGGCCATGGAGAACTGTGATGACCAGGGTCATGTAGCATTGTGATGACACGGTCATGGAACATTGTGATGACAAGAATTCTGGAGCATTGTGATGACAAGGGCCATGGAGCATTGTGATGCCACGGTCATGGAACATTGTGATGACAAGAATTCTGGAGCATTGTGAGGAAACATGCATGGAGCATTGTGATTATAGGGGACAAGGAGCATTGTGATGACATGGGCAGGGAAGACTGTGATGACAGGTGTTATGGAGCAATGTGATGACAAGTGTCGAGGGGCATTGTGATGAGAGGGGCCTTGGAGAATTTTGATGACAGTGGTCATGGAGCATTGTGAAGACAAGAATCATGGAGCATTGTGATGACACGGGCATGAAGCATGGTGATGACAACAGACCTGGAGCATTGTGATGACAAGGGCATGGAGCATTGTGATGACAGGAGACATGGAGCATTGTCATGACATTGGCAGGGATCATTGTGATTCCAGGGATCATGGAGCATTGTGATGACAAGTGTCATGCAATATTGTGCTGACACAGATCATGGAGCATTTTGATGAGAGTGGCCTTGGAGCACAGTGATGAGAGACGTCATGGGGCATTATGGTGACAGTGGTCCAGGAGCATTGTCATGAAAGTGTTCATGGAGCAACGCGATTATCGGGAAAATGGAGCATTGTGAATACAAAGGCCATGGAGCATTGAGATAAGAGAGTTCATGGAGCATTGTGATGAAAGTGGTCATGGATCACTGTGATGACAAGTGACCTGGAACCTAGTGATGACATGGTTCATACAGCCTTGAGATGACAAGGGCCAAGGCGAAATGTGATGACACGTGTCCTGGGGCATTGTGATGACATTGGTCATCTTGCATTGTGATGACGGTGGTCATGTAGAATTTTGAAATAAGGTATCATGGAGCACTGTGATGACAAAGGCCAAGGAACATTTTGATGACATGTGTCATTGAGCAATGGGATGACACGGGAATGGAGTATTATGATGACAAGTGTTCTGGAGCATTGTGATGACAAGGGCATGGAGCATGGTGATTACAGGGGCCATGGATCATTGTGATGACAACGGCATGGAGCATTGTGATGACACGGACATGGAGCATTGTAAAGATAGGCTATCGGGAGCATTGTGATGAAAAGGGGATGGAGCATTTTGATGACAGGGTCCAAGGAGAATTGTGCTGACAATGGCATGGAGCATTGTGATGAAAAGGGTACTGGAGCACTGTGAGGAAAGCAGTCATGGATCATTGTGATGACAGGGGTCATGGAGCTTTGTGATGACAAGGGTCATGGAGCATTGTGATGACACAGTCAAGGAACATTGTGATGACAAGTATTCTGGAGCATTGTGATGAAAGGGCATGGAGCATTGTGATCAAAGGTGACAAGGAGCATTGTGATGATATGGGCAGAGATCTTTGTGATGCCAGGGGACATGGAGCTTTTTGGTAAGAGAGGCCATGGAGATTTGTGATGGCAGGCGTCATGGGGCATTGTGATGACAGTGGTCTTGGAGCATTGTGATGAATGTTGTCATGGAGCACTGTGATTACAGGGGCCATGGAGCACTGTGAATACAAAGGCTATGGAGCATTGAGATGTCAGGGTTCATGGAGCATTGTGATGGAAGTGATCATGGATCATTTTGATGACAAGTGTCCTGGAACCTTGTGATGTCACGGTTCATGGAGCATTGTGATGTCAAGGACCATGGCGAATTGTGATGACATCTGTCATAGGGCATTGTGATGACAGTGGTCATCTAGAATTGTGATGAAAGGTATCATGGAGCACTGTGATGACAGGGGCCATGGAACATTGTGATGACAAAGGCCATGGAGCATTGTGATGACAAGTGTCATGGGGCATTTTGATGACATTGGCATGGAGCATTGTGATGACAGGGGCCATGGAACATTGTGATGACAAGTGTCATGGGGCATTTTGATGACATTGGCATGGAGCATTATGTTGACAAGAGTTCTGGAGCATTTTGATGACAAGGGCATGGAGCATTGTGATGACAGGGCCCATGGAGCATTGTGATGAAAAGGGCAGGGAACATTGTGATGACTGGGTTCATGGAGCATTGTGATGAAAGGGGCCATGGAGCATTGAGATGACAGGCGTCATGAGGCATGGTGATGACAGTGGTCATGGAGCATTGTGATGAAAGAGATCATGGAGCAATATGATAACAGGGGCCATGGAGCATTGTGATGACAGGTGTATTGGAGCATTGTGATGAAAGTCGTCATGGATCATCGTGATGACATGTGTCCTGGAACACTGTGATGACACGGTTCATCGAGTATTGTGATGACAAGGGTCATAGCGAATTGTGACGACAGGTGTCATGGGGCATTGTGATGACATTGATCATCTAGGAATTGTGATGAAAGGTGTCATGGAGCACTGTGATGACAGGGGGCATGAAGCATTGTTATGAAAATTGTCCTGGATTATTGTGATGACAGCAGTCATGGAGAATTGTGATGACAGGGACTATGTGGCATTGTGTTGACAATGGTATGGACTATTTGGATGACAATGGTCGGTCATGGAGAAATGTGATGAAAGTTTTCATGGAACATCGTGATGAAAATGCCTGGGAGCATTGTGACTATAAAGGCCATGGAGCATTGTGATGACAAGTGTCATGGAGCATTGTAATGAAAGGTTTCATTGTGCACTGTGATGACAAGGGGGATGGAGTATTGTGATGAAACTGGTCCTGGAGCATTGTGAAAACAAAAGCCATGGAGCTTTGTGATGACAGGCATCATGGAGCATTGTGAAGAAAGGGGCCATGGGGAATTGTAATGACAGAGAAATGTGAGGAAAATGGTCAGCGAGCGTTATGATTAAATTGGTCATTGAGAATTGTGATGAAAAGCGACATAGAGCATTGTGATGACAAAGGTCATGGAGAACTGTGATGACCAGGGTCATGTAGCATTGTGATGCCACGGTCATGGAACATTGTGATGACAAGAATTCTGGAGCATTGTGATGACAAGGGCCATGGAGCATTGTGATGCCACCGTCATGGAACATTGTGATGACAAGAATTCTGGAGCATTGTGAGGAAACAGGCATGGAGCATTGTGATTATAGGGGACATGGAGCATTGTGATGACATGGGCAGGGAACACTGTGATGACAGGTGTTATGGAGCAATGTAATGACAAGTGTCGAGGAGCATTGTGATGAGAGGGGCCTTGGAGAATTGTGATGACAGTGGTCATGGAGCATTGGGATGACATGGGCCATGGAGCATTGTGAAGACAAGATTCATGGAGCATTGTGATGACACGGGCATGAAGCATGGTGATGACAACAGACCTGGAGCATTGTGATGACAAGGGCATGGAGCATTGTGATGACAGGAGACATGGAGCATTGTCATGACATTGGCAGGGATCATTGTGATTCCAGGGATCATGGAGCATTGTGATGACAAGTGTCATGCAATATTGTGCTGACACAGATCATGGAGCATTTTGATGAGAGTGGCCTTGGAGCACAGTGATGAGAGACGTCATGGGGCATTATGGTGACAGTGGTCCAGGAGCATTGTGATGAAAGTGTTCATGGAGCAACGCGATTATCGGGAAAATGGAGCATTGTGAATACAAAGGCCATGGAGCATTGAGATAACAGAGTTCATGGAGCATTGTGATGAATGTGGTCATGGATCACTGTGATGACAAGTGTCCTGGAACCTAGTGATGACACGGTTCATACAGCCTTGAGATGACAAGGGCCAAGGCGAAATGTGATGACACGTGTCCTGGGGCATTGTGATGACATTGGTCATCTTGCATTGTGATGACGGTGGTCATGTAGAATTTTGAAATAAGGTATCATGGAGCACTGTGATGACAAAGGCCAAGGAACATTTTGATGACAAGTGTCATTGAGCAATGGGATGACACGGGAATGGAGTATTATGATGACAAGTGTTCTGGAGCATTGTGATGACAAGGGCATGGAGCATGGTGATTACAGGGGCCATGGAGCATTGTGATGACAACGGCATGGAGCATTGTGATGACACGGACATGGAGCATTGTAATGATAGGCTATCTGGAGCATTGTGATGAAAAGGGGATGGAGCATTTTGATGACAGGGTCCAAGGAGAATTGTGCTGACAATGGCATGGAGCATTGTGATGAAAAGGGTACTGGAGCACTGTGAGGAAAGCAGTCATGGATCATTGTGATGACAGGGGTCATGGAGCTTTGTGATGACAAGGGTCATGGAGCATTGTGATGACACGGTCAAGGAACATTGTGATGACAAGAATTCTGGAGCATTGTGATGAAAGGGCATGGAGCATTGTGATCAAAGGTGACAAGGAGCATTGTGATGATATGGGCAGAGATCTTTGTGATGCCAGGGGACATGGAGCTTTTTGGTAAGAGAGGCCTTGGAGATTTGTGATGGCAGGTGTCATGGGGCATTGTGATGACAGTGGTCTTGGAGCATTGTGATGAATGTTGTCATGGAGCACTGTGATTACAGGGGCCATGGAGCACTGTGAATACAAAGGCTATGGAGCATTGAGATGTCAGGGTTCATGGAGCATTGTGATGGAAGTGATCATGGATCATTGTGATGACAAGTGTCCTGGAACCTTGTGATGTCACGGTTCATGGAGCATTGTGATGTCAAGGACCATGGCGAATTGTGATGACATATGTCATAGGGCATTGTGATGACAGTGGTCATCTAGAATTGTGATGAAAGGTATCATGGAGCACTGTGATGACAGGGGCCATGGAACATTGTGATGACAAAGGCCATGGAGCATTGTGATGACAAGTGTCATGGGGCATTTTGATGACATTGGCATGGAGCATTGTGATGACAGGGGCCATGGAACATTGTGATGACAAGTGTCATGGGGCATTTTGATGCCATTGGCATGGAGCATTATGATGACAAGAGTTCTGGAGCATTTTGATGACAAGGGCATGGAGCATTGTGATGACAGGGCCCATGGAGCATTGTGATGAAAAGGGCAGGGAACATTGTGATGACTGGGTTCATGGAGCATTGTGATGAAAGGGGCCATGGAGCATTGAGATGACAGGCGTCATGAGGCATGGTGATGACAGTGGTCATGGAGCATTGTGATGAAAGAGATCATGGAGCAATATGATAACAGGGGCCATGGAGCATTGTGATGACAGGTGTATTGGAGCATTGTGATGAAAGTCGTCATGGATCATCGTGATGACATGTGTCCTGGAACACTGTGATGACACGGTTCATCGAGTATTGTGATGACAAGGGTCATAGCGAATTGTGACGACAGGTGTCATGGGGCATTGTGATGACATTGATCATCTAGGAATTGTGATGAAAGGTGTCATGGAGCACTGTGATGACAGGGGGCATGAAGCATTGTTATGAAAATTGTCCTGGATTATTGTGATGACAGCAGTCATGGAGAATTGTGATGAAAGGGATTATGCAGCATTGTGTTGACAAGGCTATGGACTATTGTGATGACAATGGTCATGGAGAAATGTGATGAAAGTTTTCATGGAACATCGTGATGAAAATGCCTGGGAGCATTGTGACGATAAAGGCCATGGAGCATTGTGATGACAAGTGTCATGGAGCATTGTAATGAAAGGTTTCATTGTGCACTGTGATGACAAGGGGGATGGAGTATTGTGATGAAACTGGTCCTGGAGCATTGTGAAAACAAAAGCCATGGAGCTTTGTGATGACAGGCATCATGGAGCATTGTGAAGAAAGGGGCCATGGGGAATTGTAATGACAGAGAAATGTGAGGAAAATGGTCAGCGAGCGTTATGATTAAATTGGTCATTGAGAATTGTGATGAAAAGCGACATAGAGCATTGTGATGACAAAGGTCATGGAGAACTGTGATGACCAGGGTCATGTAGCATTGTGATGACACGGTCATGGAACATTGTGATGACAAGAATTCTGGAGCATTGTGATGACAAGGGCCATGGAGCATTGTGATGCCACCATCATGGAACATTGTGATGACAAGAATTCTGGAGCATTGTGAGGAAACAGGCATGGAGCATTGTGATTATAGGGGACATGGAGCATTGTGTTGACATGGGCAGGGAACACTGTGATGACAGGTGTTATGGAGCAATGTGATGACAAGTGTCGTGGAGCATTGTGATGAGAGGGGCCTTGGAGAATTGTGATGACAGTGGTCATGGAGCATTGCGATGACATGGGCCATGGAGCATTGTGAAGACAAGATTCATGGAGCATTGTGATGACACGGGCATGAAGCATGGTGATGACAACAGACCTGGAGCATTGTGATGACAAGGGCATGGAGCATTGTGATGACAGGAGACATGGAGCATTGTCATGACATTGGCAGGGATCATTGTGATTACAGGGATCATGGAGCATTGTGATGACAAGTGTCATGCAATATTGTGCTGACACAGATCATGGAGCATTTTGATGAGAGTGGCCTTGGAGCACAGTGATGAGAGACGTCATGGGGCATTATGGTGACAGTGGTCAAGGAGCATTGTGATGAAAGTGTTCATGGAGCAACGCGATTATCGGGAAAATGGAGCATTGTGAATACAAAGGCCATGGAGCATTGAGATAACAGAGTTCACGGAGCATTGTGATGAATGTGGTCATGGATCACTGTGATGACAAGTGTCCTGGAACCTAGTGATGACACGGTTCATACAGCCTTGAGATGACAAGGGCCAAGGCGAAATGTGATGACACGTGTCCTGAGGCATTGTGATGACATTGGTCATCTTGCATTGTGATGACGGTGGTCATGTAGAATTTTGAAATAAGGTATCATGGAGCACTGTGATGACAAAGGCCAAGGAACATTTTGATGACAAGTGTCATTGAGCAATGGGATGACACGGGAATGGAGTATTATGATGACAAGTGTTCTGGAGCATTGTGATGACAAGGGCATGGAGCATGGTGATTACAGGGGCCATGGAGCATTGTGATGACAAGGGCATGGAGCATTGTGATGACACGGACATGGAGCATTGTAATCATAGGCTATCTGGAGCATTGTGATGAAAAGGGGATGGAGCATTTTGATGAAAGGGTCCAAGGAGAATTGTGCTGACAATGGCATGGAGCATTGTGATGAAAAGGGTACTGGAGCACTGTGAGGAAAGCAGTCATGGATCATTGTGATGACAGGGGTCATGGAGCTTTGTGATGACAAGGGTCATGGAGCATTGTGATGACACGGTCAAGGAACATTGTGATGACAAGAATTCTGGAGCATTGTGATGAAAGGGCATGGAGCATTGTGATCAAAGGTGACAAGGAGCATTGTGATGATATGGGCAGAGATCTTTGTGATGCCAGGGGACATGGAGCTTTTTGGTAAGAGAGGCCTTGGAGATTTGTGATGGCAGGCGTCATGGGGCATTGTGATGACAGTGGTCTTGGAGCATTGTGATGAATGTTGTCATGGAGCACTGTGATTACAGGGGCCATGGAGCACTGTGAATACAAAGGCTATGGAGCATTGAGATGTCAGGGTTCATGGAGCATTGTGATGGAAGTGATCATGGATCATTGTGATGACAAGTGTCCTGGAACCTTGTGATGTCACGGTTCATGGAGCATTGTGATGTCAAGGACCATGGCGAATTGTGATGACATCTGTCATGGGGCATTGTGATGACAGTGGTCATCTAGAATTGTGATGAAAGGTATCATGGAGCACTGTGATGACAGGGGCCATGGAACATTGTGATGACAAAGGCCATGGAGCATTGTGATGACAAGTGTCATGGGGCATTTTGATGACATTGGCATGGAGCATTGTGATGACAGGGGCTATGGATCATTGTGATGACAAGTGTCATGGGGCATTTTGATGCCATTGGCATGGAGCATTATGATGACAAGAGTTCTGGAGCATTTTGATGACAAGGGCATGGAGCATTGTGATGACAGGGCCCATGGAGCATTGTGATGAAAAGGGCAGGGAACATTGTGATGACTGGGTTCATGGAGCATTGTGATGAAAGGGGCCATGGAGCATTGAGATGACAGGCGTCATGAGGCATGGTGATGACAGTGGTCATGGAGCATTGTGATGAAAGAGATCATGGAGCAATATGATAACAGGGGCCATGGAGCATCGTGATGACATGTGTCCTGGAACACTGTGATGACACGGTTCATCGAGTATTGTGATGACAAGGTTCATAGCGAATTGTGACGACAGGTGTCATGGGGCATTGTGATGACATTGATCATGTAGGAATTGTGATGAAAGGTGTCATGGAGCACTGTGATGACTGGGGGCATGAAGCATTGTTATGAAAATTGTCCTGGATTATTGTGATGACAGCAGTCATGGAGAATTGTGATGAAAAGGATTATGCAGCATTGTGTTGACAAGGGTATGGACTATTGTGATGACAATGGTCATGGAGAAATGTGATGAAAGTTTTCATGGAACATCGTGATGAAAATGCCTGGCAGCATTGTGACTATAAAGGCCATGGAGCATTGTGAAGACAAGTGTCATGGAGCATTGTAATGAAAGGTTTCATTGTGCACTGTGATGACAAGGGGGATGGAGTATTGTGATGAAACTGGTCCTGGAGCATTGTGAAAACAAAAGCCATGGAGCTTTGTGATGACAGGCATCATGGAGCATTGTGAAGAAAGGGGCCATGGGGAATTGTAATGACAATAGAGAAATGTGATGAAAATGGTCAGCGAGCGTTATGATTAAAGTGGTCATTGAGAATTGTGATGAAAAGCGACATAGAGCATTGTGATGACAAAGGCCATGGAGAAATGTGATGACCAGGGTCATGTAGCATTGTGATGACACGGTCATGGAACATTGTGATGACAAGAATTCTGGAGCATTGTGAGGAAACATGCATGGAGCATTGTGATTATAGGGGACAAGGAGCATTGTGATGACATGGGCAGGGAAGACTGTGATGACAGGTGTTATGGAGCAATGTGATGACAAGTGTCGAGGAGCATTGTGATGAGAGGGGCCTTGGAGAATTGTGATGACAGTGGTCATGGAGGATTGGGATGACATTGGCCATGGAGCATTGTGAAGACAAGATTCATGGAGCATTGTGATGACACGGGCATGAAGCATGGTGATGACAACAGACCTGGAGCATTGTGATGACAAGGGCATGGAGCATTGTGATGACAGGAGACATGGAGCATTGTCATGACATTGGCAGGGATCATTGTGATTCCAGGGATCATGGAGCATTGTGATGACAAGTGTCATGCAATATTGTGCTGACACAGATCATGGAGCATTTTGATGAGAGTGGCCTTGGAGCACAGTGATGAGAGACGTCATGGGGCATTATGGTGACAGTGGTCCAGGAGCATTGTGATGAAAGTGTTCATGGAGCAACGCGATTATCGGGAAAATGGAGCATTGTGAATACAAAGGCCATGGAGCATTGAGATAACAGAGTTCATGGAGCATTGTGATGAAAGTGGTCATGGATCACTGTGATGACAAGTGTCCTGGAACCTAGTGATGACACGGTTCATACAGCCTTGAGATGACAAGGGCCAAGGCGAAATGTGATGACACGTGTCCTGGGGCATTGTGATGACATTGGTCATCTTGCATTGTGATGACGGTGGTCATGTAGAATTTTGAAATAAGGTATCATGGAGCACTGTGATGACAAAGGCCAAGGAACATTTTGATGACAAGTGTCATTGAGCAATGGGATGACACGGGAATGGAGTATTATGATGACAAGTGTTCTGGAGCATTGTGATGACAAGGGCATGGAGCATGGTGATTACAGGGGCCATGGAGCATTGTGATGACAACGGCATGGAGCATTGTGATGACACGGACATGGAGCATTGTAATGATAGGCTATCTGGAGCATTGTGATGAAAAGGGGATGGAGCATTTTGATGACAGGGTCCAAGGAGAATTGTGCTGACAATGGCATGGAGCATTGTGATGAAAAGGGTACTGGAGCACTGTGAGGAAAGCAGTCATGGATCATTGTGATGACAGGGGTCATGGAGCTTTGTGATGACAAGGGTCATGGAGCATTGTGATGACACGGTCAAGGAACATTGTGATGACAAGAATTCTGGAGCATTGTGATGAAAGGGCATGGAGCATTGTGATCAAAGGTGACAAGGAGCATTGTGATGATATGGGCAGAGATCTTTGTGATGCCAGGGGACATGGAGCTTTTTGGTAAGAGAGGCCTTGGAGATTTGTGATGGCAGGCGTCATGGGGCATTGTGATGACAGTGGTCTTGGAGCATTGTGATGAATGTTGTCATGGAGCACTGTGATTACAGGGGCCATGGAGCACTGTGAATACAAAGGCTATGGAGCATTGAGATGTCAGGGTTCATGGAGCATTGTGATGGAAGTGATCATGGATCATTGTGATGACAAGTGTCCTGGAACCTTGTGATGTCACGGTTCATGGAGCATTGTGATGTCAAGGACCATGGCGAATTGTGATGACATCTGTCATGGGGCATTGTGATGACAGTGGTCATCTAGAATTGTGATGAAAGGTATCATGGAGCACAGTGATGACAGGGGCCATGGAACATTGTGATGACAATGGCCATGGAGCATTGTGATGACAAGTGTCATGGGGCATTTTGATGACATTGGCATGGAGCATTGTGATGACAGGGGCCATGGAACATTGTGATGACAAGTGTCATGGGGCATTTTGATGCCATTGGCATGGAGCATTATGATGACAAGAGTTCTGGAGCATTTTGATGACAAGGGCATGGAGCATTGTGATGACAGGGCCCATGGAGCATTGTGATGAAAAGGGCAGGGAACATTGTGATGACTGGGTTCATGGAGCATTGTGATGAAAGGGGCCATGGAGCATTGAGATGACAGGCGTCATGAGGCATGGTGATGACAGTGGTCATGGAGCATTGTGATGAAAGAGATCATGGAGCAATATGATAACAGGGGCCATGGAGCATCGTGATGACATGTGTCCTGGAACACTGTGATGACACGGTTCATCGAGTATTGTGATGACAAGGGTCATAGCGAATTGTGACGACAGGTGTCATGGGGCATTGTGATGACATTGATCATGTAGGAATTGTGATGAAAGGTGTCATGGAGCACTGTGATGACAGGGGGCATGAAGCATTGTTATGAAAATTGTCCTGGATTATTGTGATGACAGCAGTCATGGAGAATTGTGATGAAAGGGATTATGCAGCATTGTGTTGACAAGGGTATGGACTATTGTGATGACAATGGTCATGGAGAAATGTGATGAAAGTTTTCATGGAACATCGTGATGAAAATGCCTGGCAGCATTGTGACTATAAAGGCCATGGAGCATTGTGATGACAAGTGTCATGGAGCATTGTAATGAAAGGTTTCATTGTGCACTGTGATGACAAGGGGGATGGAATATTGTGATGAAACTGGTCCTGGAGCATTGTGAAAACAAAAGCCATGGAGCTTTGTGATGACAGGCATCATGGAGCATTGTGAAGAAAGGGGCCATGGGGAATTGTAATGACAATAGAGAAATGTGATGAAAATGGTCAGCGAGCGTTATGATTAAAGTGGTCATTGAGAATTGTGATGAAAAGCGACATACAGCATTGTGATGACAAAGGCCATGGAGAACTGTGATGACCAGGGTCATGTAGCATTGTGATGACACGGTCATGGAACATTGTGATGACAAGAATTCTGGAGCATTGTGATGACAAGGGCCATGGAGCATTGTGATGCCACGGTCATGGAACATTGTGATGACAAGAATTCTGGAGCATTGTGAGGAAACATGCATGGAGCATTGTGATTATAGGGGACAAGGAGCATTGTGATGACATGGGCAGGGAAGACTGTGATGACAGGTGTTATGGAGCAATGTGATGACAAGTGTCGAGGAGCATTGTGATGAGAGGGGCCTTGGAGAATTGTGATGACAGTGGTCATGGAGCATTGTGAAGACAAGAATCATGGAGCATTGTGATGACACGGGCATGAAGCATGGTGATGACAACAGACCTGGAGCATTGTCATGACATTGGCAGGGATCATTGTGATTCCAGGGATCATGGAGCATTGTGATGACAAGTGTCATGCAATATTGTGCTGACACAGATCATGGAGCATTTTGATGAGAGTGGCCTTGGAGCACAGTGATGAGAGACGTCATGGGGCATTATGGTGACAGTGGTCCAGGAGCATTGTCATGAAAGTGTTCATGGAGCAACGCGATTATCGGGAAAATGGAGCATTGTGAATACAAAGGCCATGGAGCATTGAGATAAGAGAGTTCATGGAGCATTGTGATGAAAGTGGTCATGGATCACTGTGATGACAAGTGTCCTGGAACCTAGTGATGACATGGTTCATACAGCCTTGAGATGACAAGGGCCAAGGCGAAATGTGATGACACGTGTCCTGGGGCATTGTGATGACATTGGTCATCTTGCATTGTGATGACGGTGGTCATGTAGAATTTTGAAATAAGGTATCATGGAGCACTGTGATGACAAAGGCCAAGGAACATTTTGATGACATGTGTCATTGAGCAATGGGATGACACGGGAATGGAGTATTATGATGACAAGTGTTCTGGAGCATTGTGATGACAAGGGCATGGAGCATGGTGATTACAGGGGCCATGGAGCATTGTGATGACAACGGCATGGAGCATTGTGATGACACGGACATGGAGCATTGTAAAGATAGGCTATCGGGAGCATTGTGATGAAAAGGGGATGGAGCATTTTGATGACAGGGTCCAAGGAGAATTGTGCTGACAATGGCATGGAGCATTGTGATGAAAAGGGTACTGGAGCACTGTGAGGAAAGCAGTCATGGATCATTGTGATGACAGGGGTCATGGAGCTTTGTGATGACAAGGGTCATGGAGCATTGTGATGACACAGTCAAGGAACATTGTGATGACAAGTATTCTGGAGCATTGTGATGAAAGGGCATGGAGCATTGTGATCAAAGGTGACAAGGAGCATTGTGATGATATGGGCAGAGATCTTTGTGATGCCAGGGGACATGGAGCTTTTTGGTAAGAGAGGCCATGGAGATTTGTGATGGCAGGCGTCATGGGGCATTGTGATGACAGTGGTCTTGGAGCATTGTGATGAATGTTGTCATGGAGCACTGTGATTACAGGGGCCATGGAGCACTGTGAATACAAAGGCTATGGAGCATTGAGATGTCAGGGTTCATGGAGCATTGTGATGGAAGTGATCATGGATCATTTTGATGACAAGTGTCCTGGAACCTTGTGATGTCACGGTTCATGGAGCATTGTGATGTCAAGGACCATGGCGAATTGTGATGACATCTGTCATAGGGCATTGTGATGACAGTGGTCATCTAGAATTGTGATGAAACGTATCATGGAGCACTGTGATGACAGGGGCCATGGAACATTGTGATGACAAAGGCCATGGAGCATTGTGATGACAAGTGTCATGGGGCATTTTGATGACATTGGCATGGAGCATTGTGATGACAGGGGCCATGGAACATTGTGATGACAAGTGTCATGGGGCATTTTGATGACATTGGCATGGAGCATTATGTTGACAAGAGTTCTGGAGCATTTTGATGACAAGGGCATGGAGCATTGTGATGACAGGGCCCATGGAGCATTGTGATGAAAAGGGCAGGGAACATTGTGATGACTGGGTTCATGGAGCATTGTGATGAAAGGGGCCATGGAGCATTGAGATGACAGGCGTCATGAGGCATGGTGATGACAGTGGTCATGGAGCATTGTGATGAAAGAGATCATGGAGCAATATGATAACAGGGGCCATGGAGCATTGTGATGACAGGTGTATTGGAGCATTGTGATGAAAGTCGTCATGGATCATCGTGATGACATGTGTCCTGGAACACTGTGATGACACGGTTCATCGAGTATTGTGATGACAAGGGTCATAGCGAATTGTGACGACAGGTGTCATGGGGCATTGTGATGACATTGATCATCTAGGAATTGTGATGAAAGGTGTCATGGAGCACTGTGATGACAGGGGGCATGAAGCATTGTTATGAAAATTGTCCTGGATTATTGTGATGACAGCAGTCATGGAGAATTGTGATGAAAGGGATTATGCAGCATTGTGTTGACAAGGCTATGGACTATTGTGATGACAATGGTCATGGAGAAATGTGATGAAAGTTTTCATGGAACATCGTGATGAAAATGCCTGGGAGCATTGTGACGATAAAGGCCATGGAGCATTGTGATGACAAGTGTCATGGAGCATTGTAATGAAAGGTTTCATTGTGCACTGTGATGACAAGGGGGATGGAGTATTGTGATGAAACTGGTCCTGGAGCATTGTGAAAACAAAAGCCATGGAGCTTTGTGATGACAGGCATCATGGAGCATTGTGAAGAAAGGGGCCATGGGGAATTGTAATGACAGAGAAATGTGAGGAAAATGGTCAGCGAGCGTTATGATTAAATTGGTCATTGAGAATTGTGATGAAAAGCGACATAGAGCATTGTGATGACAAAGGTCATGGAGAACTGTGATGACCAGGGTCATGTAGCATTGTGATGACACGGTCATGGAACATTGTGATGACAAGAATTCTGGAGCATTGTGATGACAAGGGCCATGGAGCATTGTGATGCCACCATCATGGAACATTGTGATGACAAGAATTCTGGAGCATTGTGAGGAAACAGGCATGGAGCATTGTGATTATAGGGGACATGGAGCATTGTGTTGACATGGGCAGGGAACACTGTGATGACAGGTGTTATGGAGCAATGTGATGACAAGTGTCGTGGAGCATTGTGATGAGAGGGGCCTTGGAGAATTGTGATGACAGTGGTCATGGAGCATTGCGATGACATGGGCCATGGAGCATTGTGAAGACAAGATTCATGGAGCATTGTGATGACACGGGCATGAAGCATGGTGATGACAACAGACCTGGAGCATTGTGATGACAAGGGCATGGAGCATTGTGATGACAGGAGACATGGAGCATTGTCATGACATTGGCAGGGATCATTGTGATTACAGGGATCATGGAGCATTGTGATGACAAGTGTCATGCAATATTGTGCTGACACAGATCATGGAGCATTTTGATGAGAGTGGCCTTGGAGCACAGTGATGAGAGACGTCATGGGGCATTATGGTGACAGTGGTCAAGGAGCATTGTGATGAAAGTGTTCATGGAGCAACGCGATTATCGGGAAAATGGAGCATTGTGAATACAAAGGCCATGGAGCATTGAGATAACAGAGTTCACGGAGCATTGTGATGAATGTGGTCATGGATCACTGTGATGACAAGTGTCCTGGAACCTAGTGATGACATGGTTCATACAGCCTTGAGATGACAAGGGCCAAGGCGAAATGTGATGACACGTGTCCTGAGGCATTGTGATGACATTGGTCATCTTGCATTGTGATGACGGTGGTCATGTAGAATTTTGAAATAAGGTATCATGGAGCACTGTGATGACAAAGGCCAAGGAACATTTTGATGACAAGTGTCATTGAGCAATGGGATGACACGGGAATGGAGTATTATGATGACAAGTGTTCTGGAGCATTGTGATGACAAGGGCATGGAGCATGGTGATTACAGGGGCCATGGAGCATTGTGATGACAAGGGCATGGAGCATTGTGATGACACGGACATGGAGCATTGTAATCATAGGCTATCTGGAGCATTGTGATGAAAAGGGGATGGAGCATTTTGATGACAGGGTCCAAGGAGAATTGTGCTGACAATGGCATGGAGCATTGTGATGAAAAGGGTACTGGAGCACTGTGAGGAAAGCAGTCATGGATCATTGTGATGACAGGGGTCATGGAGCTTTGTGATGACAAGGGTCATGGAGCATTGTGATGACACGGTCAAGGAACATTGTGATGACAAGAATTCTGGAGCATTGTGATGAAAGGGCATGGAGCATTGTGATCAAAGGTGACAAGGAGCATTGTGATGATATGGGCAGAGATCTTTGTGATGCCAGGGGACATGGAGCTTTTTGGTAAGAGAGGCCTTGGAGATTTGTGATGGCAGGCGTCATGGGGCATTGTGATGACAGTGGTCTTGGAGCATTGTGATGAATGTTGTCATGGAGCACTGTGATTACAGGGGCCATGGAGCACTGTGAATACAAAGGCTATGGAGCATTGAGATGTCAGGGTTCATGGAGCATTGTGATGGAAGTGATCATGGATCATTGTGATGACAAGTGTCCTGGAACCTTGTGATGTCACGGTTCATGGAGCATTGTGATGTCAAGGACCATGGCGAATTGTGATGACATCTGTCATGGGGCATTGTGATGACAGTGGTCATCTAGAATTGTGATGAAAGGTATCATGGAGCACTGTGATGACAGGGGCCATGGAACATTGTGATGACAAAGGCCATGGAGCATTGTGATGACAAGTGTCATGGGGCATTTTGATGACATTGGCATGGAGCATTGTGATGACAGGGGCTATGGATCATTGTGATGACAAGTGTCATGGGGCATTTTGATGCCATTGGCATGGAGCATTATGATGACAAGAGTTCTGGAGCATTTTGATGACAAGGGCATGGAGCATTGTGATGACAGGGCCCATGGAGCATTGTGATGAAAAGGGCAGGGAACATTGTGATGACTGGGTTCATGGAGCATTGTGATGAAAGGGGCCATGGAGCATTGAGATGACAGGCGTCATGAGGCATGGTGATGACAGTGGTCATGGAGCATTGTGATGAAAGAGATCATGGAGCAATATGATAACAGGGGCCATGGAGCATCGTGATGACATGTGTCCTGGAACACTGTGATGACACGGTTCATCGAGTATTGTGATGACAAGGTTCATAGCGAATTGTGACGACAGGTGTCATGGGGCATTGTGATGACATTGATCATGTAGGAATTGTGATGAAAGGTGTCATGGAGCACTGTGATGACTGGGGGCATGAAGCATTGTTATGAAAATTGTCCTGGATTATTGTGATGACAGCAGTCATGGAGAATTGTGATGAAAGGGATTATGCAGCATTGTGTTGACAAGGGTATGGACTATTGTGATGACAATGGTCATGGAGAAATGTGATGAAAGTTTTCATGGAACATCGTGATGAAAATGCCTGGCAGCATTGTGACTATAAAGGCCATGGAGCATTGTGAAGACAAGTGTCATGGAGCATTGTAATGAAAGGTTTCATTGTGCACTGTGATGACAAGGGGGATGGAGTATTGTGATGAAACTGGTCCTGGAGCATTGTGAAAACAAAAGCCATGGAGCTTTGTGATGACAGGCATCATGGAGCATTGTGAAGAAAGGGGCCATGGGGAATTGTAATGACAATAGAGAAATGTGATGAAAATGGTCAGCGAGCGTTATGATTAAAGTGGTCATTGAGAATTGTGATGAAAAGCGACATAGAGCATTGTGATGACAAAGGCCATGGAGAAATGTGATGACCAGGGTCATGTAGCATTGTGATGACACGGTCATGGAACATTGTGATGACAAGAATTCTGGAGCATTGTGAGGAAACATGCATGGAGCATTGTGATTATAGGGGACAAGGAGCATTGTGATGACATGGGCAGGGAAGACTGTGATGACAGGTGTTATGGAGCAATGTGATGACAAGTGTCGAGGAGCATTGTGATGAGAGGGGCCTTGGAGAATTGTGATGACAGTGGTCATGGAGGATTGGGATGACATTGGCCATGGAGCATTGTGAAGACAAGATTCATGGAGCATTGTGATGACACGGGCATGAAGCATGGTGATGACAACAGACCTGGAGCATTGTGATGACAAGGGCATGGAGCATTGTGATGACAGGAGACATGGAGCATTGTCATGACATTGGCAGGGATCATTGTGATTCCAGGGATCATGGAGCATTGTGATGACAAGTGTCATGCAATATTGTGCTGACACAGATCATGGAGCATTTTGATGAGAGTGGCCTTGGAGCACAGTGATGAGAGACGTCATGGGGCATTATGGTGACAGTGGTCCAGGAGCATTGTGATGAAAGTGTTCATGGAGCAACGCGATTATCGGGAAAATGGAGCATTGTGAATACAAAGGCCATGGAGCATTGAGATAACAGAGTTCATGGAGCATTGTGATGAAAGTGGTCATGGATCACTGTGATGACAAGTGTCCTGGAACCTAGTGATGACACGGTTCATACAGCCTTGAGATGACAAGGGCCAAGGCGAAATGTGATGACACGTGTCCTGGGGCATTGTGATGACATTGGTCATCTTGCATTGTGATGACGGTGGTCATGTAGAATTTTGAAATAAGGTATCATGGAGCACTGTGATGACAAAGGCCAAGGAACATTTTGATGACAAGTGTCATTGAGCAATGGGATGACACGGGAATGGAGTATTATGATGACAAGTGTTCTGGAGCATTGTGATGACAAGGGCATGGAGCATGGTGATTACAGGGGCCATGGAGCATTGTGATGACAACGGCATGGAGCATTGTGATGACACGGACATGGAGCATTGTAATGATAGGCTATCTGGAGCATTGTGATGAAAAGGGGATGGAGCATTTTGATGACAGGGTCCAAGGAGAATTGTGCTGACAATGGCATGGAGCATTGTGATGAAAAGGGTACTGGAGCACTGTGAGGAAAGCAGTCATGGATCATTGTGATGACAGGGGTCATGGAGCTTTGTGATGACAAGGGTCATGGAGCATTGTGATGACACGGTCAAGGAACATTGTGATGACAAGAATTCTGGAGCATTGTGATGAAAGGGCATGGAGCATTGTGATCAAAGGTGACAAGGAGCATTGTGATGATATGGGCAGAGATCTTTGTGATGCCAGGGGACATGGAGCTTTTTGGTAAGAGAGGCCTTGGAGATTTGTGATGGCAGGCGTCATGGGGCATTGTGATGACAGTGGTCTTGGAGCATTGTGATGAATGTTGTCATGGAGCACTGTGATTACAGGGGCCATGGAGCACTGTGAATACAAAGGCTATGGAGCATTGAGATGTCAGGGTTCATGGAGCATTGTGATGGAAGTGATCATGGATCATTGTGATGACAAGTGTCCTGGAACCTTGTGATGTCACGGTTCATGGAGCATTGTGATGTCAAGGACCATGGCGAATTGTGATGACATCTGTCATGGGGCATTGTGATGACAGTGGTCATCTAGAATTGTGATGAAAGGTATCATGGAGCACAGTGATGACAGGGGCCATGGAACATTGTGATGACAATGGCCATGGAGCATTGTGATGACAAGTGTCATGGGGCATTTTGATGACATTGGCATGGAGCATTGTGATGACAGGGGCCATGGAACATTGTGATGACAAGTGTCATGGGGCATTTTGATGCCATTGGCATGGAGCATTATGATGACAAGAGTTCTGGAGCATTTTGATGACAAGGGCATGGAGCATTGTGATGACAGGGCCCATGGAGCATTGTGATGAAAAGGGCAGGGAACATTGTGATGACTGGGTTCATGGAGCATTGTGATGAAAGGGGCCATGGAGCATTGAGATGACAGGCGTCATGAGGCATGGTGATGACAGTGGTCATGGAGCATTGTGATGAAAGAGATCATGGAGCAATATGATAACAGGGGCCATGGAGCATCGTGATGACATGTGTCCTGGAACACTGTGATGACACGGTTCATCGAGTATTGTGATGACAAGGGTCATAGCGAATTGTGACGACAGGTGTCATGGGGCATTGTGATGACATTGATCATGTAGGAATTGTGATGAAAGGTGTCATGGAGCACTGTGATGACAGGGGGCATGAAGCATTGTTATGAAAATTGTCCTGGATTATTGTGATGACAGCAGTCATGGAGAATTGTGATGAAAGGGATTATGCAGCATTGTGTTGACAAGGGTATGGACTATTGTGATGACAATGGTCATGGAGAAATGTGATGAAAGTTTTCATGGAACATCGTGATGAAAATGCCTGGCAGCATTGTGACTATAAAGGCCATGGAGCATTGTGATGACAAGTGTCATGGAGCATTGTAATGAAAGGTTTCATTGTGCACTGTGATGACAAGGGGGATGGAATATTGTGATGAAACTGGTCCTGGAGCATTGTGAAAACAAACGCCATGGAGCTTTGTGATGACAGGCATCATGGAGCATTGTGAAGAAAGGGGCCATGGGGAATTGTAATGACAATAGAGAAATGTGATGAAAATGGTCAGCGAGCGTTATGATTAAAGTGGTCATTGAGAATTGTGATGAAAAGCGACATAGAGCATTGTGATGACAAAGGCCATGGAGAACTGTGATGACCAGGGTCATGTAGCATTGTGATGACACGGTCATGGAACATTGTGATGACAAGAATTCTGGAGCATTGTGATGACAAGGGCCATGGAGCATTGTGATGCCACGGTCATGGAACATTGTGATGACAAGAATTCTGGAGCATTGTGAGGAAACATGCATGGAGCATTGTGATTATAGGGGACAAGGAGCATTGTGATGACATGGGCAGGGAAGACTGTGATGACAGGTGTTATGGAGCAATGTGATGACAAGTGTCGAGGAGCATTGTGATGAGAGGGGCCTTGGAGAATTGTGATGACAGTGGTCATGGAGCATTGTGAAGACAAGAATCATGGAGCATTGTGATGACACGGGCATGAAGCATGGTGATGACAACAGACCTGGAGCATTGTCATGACATTGGCAGGGATCATTGTGATTCCAGGGATCATGGAGCATTGTGATGACAAGTGTCATGCAATATTGTGCTGACACAGATCATGGAGCATTTTGATGAGAGTGGCCTTGGAGCACAGTGATGAGAGACGTCATGGGGCATTATGGTGACAGTGGTCCAGGAGCATTGTCATGAAAGTGTTCATGGAGCAACGCGATTATCGGGAAAATGGAGCATTGTGAATACAAAGGCCATGGAGCATTGAGATAAGAGAGTTCATGGAGCATTGTGATGAAAGTGGTCATGGATCACTGTGATGACAAGTGTCCTGGAACCTAGTGATGACATGGTTCATACAGCCTTGAGATGACAAGGGCCAAGGCGAAATGTGATGACACGTGTCCTGGGGCATTGTGATGACATTGGTCATCTTGCATTGTGATGACGGTGGTCATGTAGAATTTTGAAATAAGGTATCATGGAGCACTGTGATGACAAAGGCCAAGGAACATTTTGATGACATGTGTCATTGAGCAATGGGATGACACGGGAATGGAGTATTATGATGACAAGTGTTCTGGAGCATTGTGATGACAAGGGCATGGAGCATGGTGATTACAGGGGCCATGGAGCATTGTGATGACAACGGCATGGAGCATTGTGATGACACGGACATGGAGCATTGTAAAGATAGGCTATCGGGAGCATTGTGATGAAAAGGGGATGGAGCATTTTGATGACAGGGTCCAAGGAGAATTGTGCTGACAATGGCATGGAGCATTGTGATGAAAAGGGTACTGGAGCACTGTGAGGAAAGCAGTCATGGATCATTGTGATGACAGGGGTCATGGAGCTTTGTGATGACAAGGGTCATGGAGCATTGTGATGACACAGTCAAGGAACATTGTGATGACAAGTATTCTGGAGCATTGTGATGAAAGGGCATGGAGCATTGTGATCAAAGGTGACAAGGAGCATTGTGATGATATGGGCAGAGATCTTTGTGATGCCAGGGGACATGGAGCTTTTTGGTAAGAGAGGCCATGGAGATTTGTGATGGCAGGCGTCATGGGGCATTGTGATGACAGTGGTCTTGGAGCATTGTGATGAATGTTGTCATGGAGCACTGTGATTACAGGGGCTATGGAGCACTGTGAATACAAAGGCTATGGAGCATTGAGATGTCAGGGTTCATGGAGCATTGTGATGGAAGTGATCATGGATCATTTTGATGACAAGTGTCCTGGAACCTTGTGATGTCACGGTTCATGGAGCATTGTGATGTCAAGGACCATGGCGAATTGTGATGACATCTGTCATAGGGCATTGTGATGACAGTGGTCATCTAGAATTGTGATGAAACGTATCATGGAGCACTGTGATGACAGGGGCCATGGAACATTGTGATGACAAAGGCCATGGAGCATTGTGATGACAAGTGTCATGGGGCATTTTGATGACATTGGCATGGAGCATTGTGATGACAGGGGCCATGGAACATTGTGATGACAAGTGTCATGGGGCATTTTGATGACATTGGCATGGAGCATTATGTTGACAAGAGTTCTGGAGCATTTTGATGACAAGGGCATGGAGCATTGTGATGACAGGGCCCATGGAGCATTGTGATGAAAAGGGCAGGGAACATTGTGATGACTGGGTTCATGGAGCATTGTGATGAAAGGGGCCATGGAGCATTGAGATGACAGGCGTCATGAGGCATGGTGATGACAGTGGTCATGGAGCATTGTGATGAAAGAGATCATGGAGCAATATGATAACAGGGGCCATGGAGCATTGTGATGACAGGTGTATTGGAGCATTGTGATGAAAGTCGTCATGGATCATCGTGATGACATGTGTCCTGGAACACTGTGATGACACGGTTCATCGAGTATTGTGATGACAAGGGTCATAGCGAATTGTGACGACAGGTGTCATGGGGCATTGTGATGACATTGATCATCTAGGAATTGTGATGAAAGGTGTCATGGAGCACTGTGATGACAGGGGGCATGAAGCATTGTTATGAAAATTGTCCTGGATTATTGTGATGACAGCAGTCATGGAGAATTGTGATGACAGGGACTATGTGGCATTGTGTTGACAATGGTATGGACTATTTGGATGACAATGGTCGGTCATGGAGAAATGTGATGAAAGTTTTCATGGAACATCGTGATGAAAATGCCTGGGAGCATTGTGACTATAAAGGCCATGGAGCATTGTGATGACAAGTGTCATGGAGCATTGTAATGAAAGGTTTCATTGTGCACTGTGATGACAAGGGGGATGGAGTATTGTGATGAAACTGGTCCTGGAGCATTGTGAAAACAAAAGCCATGGAGCTTTGTGATGACAGGCATCATGGAGCATTGTGAAGAAAGGGGCCATGGGGAATTGTAATGACAGAGAAATGTGAGGAAAATGGTCAGCGAGCGTTATGATTAAATTGGTCATTGAGAATTGTGATGAAAAGCGACATAGAGCATTGTGATGACAAAGGTCATGGAGAACTGTGATGACCAGGGTCATGTAGCATTGTGATGACACGGTCATGGAACATTGTGATGACAAGAATTCTGGAGCATTCTGATGACAAGGGCCATGGAGCATTGTGATGCCACCGTCATGGAACATTGTGATGACAAGAATTCTGGAGCATTGTGAGGAAACAGGCATGGAGCATTGTGATTATAGGGGACATGGAGCATTGTGATGACATGGGCAGGGAACACTGTGATGACAGGTGTTATGGAGCAATGTAATGACAAGTGTCGTGGAGCATTGTGATGAGAGGGGCCTTGGAGAATTGTGATGACAGTGGTCATGGAGCATTGGGATGACATGGGCCATGGAGCATTGTGAAGACAAGATTCATGGAGCATTGTGATGACACGGGCATGAAGCATGGTGATGACAACAGACCTGGAGCATTGTGATGACAAGGGCATGGAGCATTGTGATGACAGGAGACATGGAGCATTGTCATGACATTGGCAGGGATCATTGTGATTCCAGGGATCATGGAGCATTGTGATGACAAGTGTCATGCAATATTGTGCTGACACAGATCATGGAGCATTTTGATGAGAGTGGCCTTGGAGCACAGTGATGAGAGACGTCATGGGGCATTATGGTGACAGTGGTCCAGGAGCATTGTCATGAAAGTGTTCATGGAGCAACGCGATTATCGGGAAAATGGAGCATTGTGAATACAAAGGCCATGGAGCATTGAGATAACAGAGTTCATGGAGCATTGTGATGAATGTGGTCATGGATCACTGTGATGACAAGTGTCCTGGAACCTAGTGATGACACGGTTCATACAGCCTTGAGATGACAAGGGCCAAGGCGAAATGTGATGACACGTGTCCTGGGGCATTGTGATGACATTGGTCATCTTGCATTGTGATGACGGTGGTCATGTAGAATTTTGAAATAAGGTATCATGGAGCACTGTGATGACAAAGGCCAAGGAACATTTTGATGACAAGTGTCATTGAGCAATGGGATGACACGGGAATGGAGTATTATGATGACAAGTGTTCTGGAGCATTGTGATGACAAGGGCATGGAGCATGGTGATTACAGGGGCCATGGAGCATTGTGATGACAACGGCATGGAGCATTGTGATGACACGGACATGGAGCATTGTAATGATAGGCTATCTGGAGCATTGTGATGAAAAGGGGATGGAGCATTTTGATGACAGGGTCCAAGGAGAATTGTGCTGACAATGGCATGGAGCATTGTGATGAAAAGGGTACTGGAGCACTGTGAGGAAAGCAGTCATGGATCATTGTGATGACAGGGGTCATGGAGCTTTGTGATGACAAGGGTCATGGAGCATTGTGATGACACGGTCAAGGAACATTGTGATGACAAGAATTCTGGAGCATTGTGATGAAAGGGCATGGAGCATTGTGATCAAAGGTGACAAGGAGCATTGTGATGATATGGGCAGAGATCTTTGTGATGCCAGGGGACATGGAGCTTTTTGGTAAGAGAGGCCTTGGAGATTTGTGATGGCAGGTGTCATGGGGCATTGTGATGACAGTGGTCTTGGAGCATTGTGATGAATGTTGTCATGGAGCACTGTGATTACAGGGGCCATGGAGCACTGTGAATACAAAGGCTATGGAGCATTGAGATGTCAGGGTTCATGGAGCATTGTGATGGAAGTGATCATGGATCATTGTGATGACAAGTGTCCTGGAACCTTGTGATGTCACGGTTCATGGAGCATTGTGATGTCAAGGACCATGGCGAATTGTGATGACATATGTCATAGGGCATTGTGATGACAGTGGTCATCTAGAATTGTGATGAAAGGTATCATGGAGCACTGTGATGACAGGGGCCATGGAACATTGTGATGACAAAGGCCATGGAGCATTGTGATGACAAGTGTCATGGGGCATTTTGATGACATTGGCATGGAGCATTGTGATGACAGGGGCCATGGAACATTGTGATGACAAGTGTCATGGGGCATTTTGATGCCATTGGCATGGAGCATTATGATGACAAGAGTTCTGGAGCATTTTGATGACAAGGGCATGGAGCATTGTGATGACAGGGCCCATGGAGCATTGTGATGAAAAGGGCAGGGAACATTGTGATGACTGGGTTCATGGAGCATTGTGATGAAAGGGGCCATGGAGCATTGAGATGACAGGCGTCATGAGGCATGGTGATGACAGTGGTCATGGAGCATTGTGATGAAAGAGATCATGGAGCAATATGATAACAGGGGCCATGGAGCATTGTGATGACAGGTGTATTGGAGCATTGTGATGAAAGTCGTCATGGATCATCGTGATGACATGTGTCCTGGAACACTGTGATGACACGGTTCATCGAGTATTGTGATGACAAGGGTCATAGCGAATTGTGACGACAGGTGTCATGGGGCATTGTGATGACATTGATCATCTAGGAATTGTGATGAAAGGTGTCATGGAGCACTGTGATGACAGGGGGCATGAAGCATTGTTATGAAAATTGTCCTGGATTATTGTGATGACAGCAGTCATGGAGAATTGTGATGAAAGGGATTATGCAGCATTGTGTTGACAAGGCTATGGACTATTGTGATGACAATGGTCATGGAGAAATGTGATGAAAGTTTTCATGGAACATCGTGATGAAAATGCCTGGGAGCATTGTGACGATAAAGGCCATGGAGCATTGTGATGACAAGTGTCATGGAGCATTGTAATGAAAGGTTTCATTGTGCACTGTGATGACAAGGGGGATGGAGTATTGTGATGAAACTGGTCCTGGAGCATTGTGAAAACAAAAGCCATGGAGCTTTGTGATGACAGGCATCATGGAGCATTGTGAAGAAAGGGGCCATGGGGAATTGTAATGACAGAGAAATGTGAGGAAAATGGTCAGCGAGCGTTATGATTAAATTGGTCATTGAGAATTGTGATGAAAAGCGACATAGAGCATTGTGATGACAAAGGTCATGGAGAACTGTGATGACCAGGGTCATGTAGCATTGTGATGACACGGTCATGGAACATTGTGATGACAAGAATTCTGGAGCATTGTGATGACAAGGGCCATGGAGCATTGTGATGCCACCATCATGGAACATTGTGATGACAAGAATTCTGGAGCATTGTGAGGAAACAGGCATGGAGCATTGTGATTATAGGGGACATGGAGCATTGTGTTGACATGGGCAGGGAACACTGTGATGACAGGTGTTATGGAGCAATGTGATGACAAGTGTCGTGGAGCATTGTGATGAGAGGGGCCTTGGAGAATTGTGATGACAGTGGTCATGGAGCATTGCGATGACATGGGCCATGGAGCATTGTGAAGACAAGATTCATGGAGCATTGTGATGACACGGGCATGAAGCATGGTGATGACAACAGACCTGGAGCATTGTGATGACAAGGGCATGGAGCATTGTGATGACAGGAGACATGGAGCATTGTCATGACATTGGCAGGGATCATTGTGATTACAGGGATCATGGAGCATTGTGATGACAAGTGTCATGCAATATTGTGCTGACACAGATCATGGAGCATTTTGATGAGAGTGGCCTTGGAGCACAGTGATGAGAGACGTCATGGGGCATTATGGTGACAGTGGTCAAGGAGCATTGTGATGAAAGTGTTCATGGAGCAACGCGATTATCGGGAAAATGGAGCATTGTGAATACAAAGGCCATGGAGCATTGAGATAACAGAGTTCACGGAGCATTGTGATGAATGTGGTCATGGATCACTGTGATGACAAGTGTCCTGGAACCTAGTGATGACATGGTTCATACAGCCTTGAGATGACAAGGGCCAAGGCGAAATGTGATGACACGTGTCCTGAGGCATTGTGATGACATTGGTCATCTTGCATTGTGATGACGGTGGTCATGTAGAATTTTGAAATAAGGTATCATGGAGCACTGTGATGACAAAGGCCAAGGAACATTTTGATGACAAGTGTCATTGAGCAATGGGATGACACGGGAATGGAGTATTATGATGACAAGTGTTCTGGAGCATTGTGATGACAAGGGCATGGAGCATGGTGATTACAGGGGCCATGGAGCATTGTGATGACAAGGGCATGGAGCATTGTGATGACACGGACATGGAGCATTGTAATGATAGGCTATCTGGAGCATTGTGATGAAAAGGGGATGGAGCATTTTGATGACAGGGTCCAAGGAGAATTGTGCTGACAATGGCATGGAGCATTGTGATGAAAAGGGTACTGGAGCACTGTGAGGAAAGCAGTCATGGATCATTGTGATGACAGGGGTCATGGAGCTTTGTGATGACAAGGGTCATGGAGCATTGTGATGACACGGTCAAGGAACATTGTGATGACAAGAATTCTGGAGCATTGTGATGAAAGGGCATGGAGCATTGTGATCAAAGGTGACAAGGAGCATTGTGATGATATGGGCAGAGATCTTTGTGATGCCAGGGGACATGGAGCTTTTTGGTAAGAGAGGCCTTGGAGATTTGTGATGGCAGGCGTCATGGGGCATTGTGATGACAGTGGTCTTGGAGCATTGTGATGAATGTTGTCATGGAGCACTGTGATTACAGGGGCCATGGAGCACTGTGAATACAAAGGCTATGGAGCATTGAGATGTCAGGGTTCATGGAGCATTGTGATGGAAGTGATCATGGATCATTGTGATGACAAGTGTCCTGGAACCTTGTGATGTCACGGTTCATGGAGCATTGTGATGTCAAGGACCATGGCGAATTGTGATGACATCTGTCATGGGGCATTGTGATGACAGTGGTCATCTAGAATTGTGATGAAAGGTATCATGGAGCACTGTGATGACAGGGGCCATGGAACATTGTGATGACAAAGGCCATGGAGCATTGTGATGACAAGTGTCATGGGGCATTTTGATGACATTGGCATGGAGCATTGTGATGACAGGGGCCATGGATCATTGTGATGACAAGTGTCATGGGGCATTTTGATGCCATTGGCATGGAGCATTATGATGACAAGAGTTCTGGAGCATTTTGATGACAAGGGCATGGAGCATTGTGATGACAGGGCCCATGGAGCATTGTGATGAAAAGGGCAGGGAACATTGTGATGACTGGGTTCATGGAGCATTGTAATGAAAGGGGCCATGGAGCATTGAGATGACAGGCGTCATGAGGCATGGTGATGACAGTGGTCATGGAGCATTGTGATGAAAGAGATCATGGAGCAATATGATAACAGGGGCCATGGAGCATCGTGATGACATGTGTCCTGGAACACTGTGATGACACGGTTCATCGAGTATTGTGATGACAAGGTTCATAGCGAATTGTGACGACAGGTGTCATGGGGCATTGTGATGACATTGATCATCTAGGAATTGTGATGAAAGGTGTCATGGAGCACTGTGATGACTGGGGGCATGAAGCATTGTTATGAAAATTGTCCTGGATTATTGTGATGACAGCAGTCATGGAGAATTGTGATGAAAGGGATTATGCAGCATTGTGTTGACAAGGGTATGGACTATTGTGATGACAATGGTCATGGAGAAATGTGATGAAAGTTTTCATGGAACATCGTGATGAAAATGCCTGGCAGCATTGTGACTATAAAGGCCATGGAGCATTGTGAAGACAAGTGTCATGGAGCATTGTAATGAAAGGTTTCATTGTGCACTGTGATGACAAGGGGGATGGAGTATTGTGATGAAACTGGTCCTGGAGCATTGTGAAAACAAAAGCCATGGAGCTTTGTGATGACAGGCATCATGGAGCATTGTGAAGAAAGGGGCCATGGGGAATTGTAATGACAATAGAGAAATGTGATGAAAATGGTCAGCGAGCGTTATGATTAAAGTGGTCATTGAGAATTGTGATGAAAAGCGACATAGAGCATTGTGATGACAAAGGCCATGGAGAAATGTGATGACCAGGGTCATGTAGCATTGTGATGACACGGTCATGGAACATTGTGATGACAAGAATTCTGGAGCATTGTGAGGAAACATGCATGGAGCATTGTGATTATAGGGGACAAGGAGCATTGTGATGACATGGGCAGGGAAGACTGTGATGACAGGTGTTATGGAGCAATGTGATGACAAGTGTCGAGGAGCATTGTGATGAGAGGGGCCTTGGAGAATTGTGATGACAGTGGTCATGGAGGATTGGGATGACATTGGCCATGGAGCATTGTGAAGACAAGATTCATGGAGCATTGTGATGACACGGGCATGAAGCATGGTGATGACAACAGACCTGGAGCATTGTGATGACAAGGGCATGGAGCATTGTGATGACAGGAGACATGGAGCATTGTCATGACATTGGCAGGGATCATTGTGATTCCAGGGATCATGGAGCATTGTGATGACAAGTGTCATGCAATATTGTGCTGACACAGATCATGGAGCATTTTGATGAGAGTGGCCTTGGAGCACAGTGATGAGAGACGTCATGGGGCATTATGGTGACAGTGGTCCAGGAGCATTGTGATGAAAGTGTTCATGGAGCAACGCGATTATCGGGAAAATGGAGCATTGTGAATACAAAGGCCATGGAGCATTGAGATAACAGAGTTCATGGAGCATTGTGATGAAAGTGGTCATGGATCACTGTGATGACAAGTGTCCTGGACCCTAGTGATGACACGGTTCATACAGCCTTGAGATGACAAGGGCCAAGGCGAAATGTGATGACACGTGTCCTGGGGCATTGTGATGACATTGGTCATCTTGCATTGTGATGACGGTGGTCATGTAGAATTTTGAAATAAGGTATCATGGAGCACTGTGATGACAAAGGCCAAGGAACATTTTGATGACAAGTGTCATTGAGCAATGGGATGACACGGGAATGGAGTATTATGATGACAAGTGTTCTGGAGCATTGTGATGACAAGGGCATGGAGCATGGTGATTACAGGGGCCATGGAGCATTGTGATGACAACGGCATGGAGCATTGTGATGACACGGACATGGAGCATTGTAATGATAGGCTATCTGGAGCATTGTGATGAAAAGGGGATGGAGCATTTTGATGACAGGGTCCAAGGAGAATTGTGCTGACAATGGCATGGAGCATTGTGATGAAAAGGGTACTGGAGCACTGTGAGGAAAGCAGTCATGGATCATTGTGATGACAGGGGTCATGGAGCTTTGTGATGACAAGGGTCATGGAGCATTGTGATGACACGGTCAAGGAACATTGTGATGACAAGAATTCTGGAGCATTGTGATGAAAGGGCATGGAGCATTGTGATCAAAGGTGACAAGGAGCATTGTGATGATATGGGCAGAGATCTTTGTGATGCCAGGGGACATGGAGCTTTTTGGTAAGAGAGGCCTTGGAGATTTGTGATGGCAGGCGTCATGGGGCATTGTGATGACAGTGGTCTTGGAGCATTGTGATGAATGTTGTCATGGAGCACTGTGATTACAGGGGCCATGGAGCACTGTGAATACAAAGGCTATGGAGCATTGAGATGTCAGGGTTCATGGAGCATTGTGATGGAAGTGATCATGGATCATTGTGATGACAAGTGTCCTGGAACCTTGTGATGTCACGGTTCATGGAGCATTGTGATGTCAAGGACCATGGCGAATTGTGATGACATCTGTCATGGGGCATTGTGATGACAGTGGTCATCTAGAATTGTGATGAAAGGTATCATGGAGCACAGTGATGACAGGGGCCATGGAACATTGTGATGACAATGGCCATGGAGCATTGTGATGACAAGTGTCATGGGGCATTTTGATGACATTGTCATGGAGCATTGTGATGACAGGGGCCATGGATCATTGTGATGACAAGTGTCATGGGGCATTTTGATGCCATTGGCATGGAGCATTATGATGACAAGAGTTCTGGAGCATTTTGATGACAAGGGCATGGAGCATTGTGATGACAGGGCCCATGGAGCATTGTGATGAAAAGGGCAGGGAACATTGTGATGACTGGGTTCATGGAGCATTGTGATGAAAGGGGCCATGGAGCATTGAGATGACAGGCGTCATGAGGCATGGTGATGACAGTGGTCATGGAGCATTGTGATGAAAGAGATCATGGAGCAATATGATAACAGGGGCCATGGAGCATCGTGATGACATGTGTCCTGGAACACTGTGATGACACGGTTCATCGAGTATTGTGATGACAAGGGTCATAGCGAATTGTGACGACAGGTGTCATGGGGCATTGTGATGACATTGATCATGTAGGAATTGTGATGAAAGGTGTCATGGAGCACTGTGATGACTGGGGGCATGAAGCATTGTTATGAAAATTGTCCTGGATTATTGTGATGACAGCAGTCATGGAGAATTGTGATGAAAGGGATTATGCAGCATTGTGTTGACAAGGGTATGGACTATTGTGATGACAATGGTCATGGAGAAATGTGATGAAAGTTTTCATGGAACATCGTGATGAAAATGCCTGGCAGCATTGTGACTATAAAGGCCATGGAGCATTGTGAAGACAAGTGTCATGGAGCATTGTAATGAAAGGTTTCATTGTGCACTGTGATGACAAGGGGGATGGAGTATTGTGATGAAACTGGTCCTGGAGCATTGTGAAAACAAAAGCCATGGAGCTTTGTGATGACAGGCATCATGCAGCATTGTGAAGAAAGGGGCCATGGGGAATTGTAATGACAATAGAGAAATGTGATGAAAATGGTCAGCGAGCGTTATGATTAAAGTGGTCATTGAGAATTGTGATGAAAAGCGACATAGAGCATTGTGATGACAAAGGCCATGGAGAAATGTGATGACCAGGGTCATGTAGCATTGTGATGACACGGTCATGGAACATTGTGATGACAAGAATTCTGGAGCATTGTGAGGAAACATGCATGGAGCATTGTGATTATAGGGGACAAGGAGCATTGTGATGACATGGGCAGGGAAGACTGTGATGACAGGTGTTATGGAGCAATGTGATGACAAGTGTCGAGGAGCATTGTGATGAGAGGGGCCTTGGAGAATTGTGATGACAGTGGTCATGGAGGATTGGGATGACATTGGCCATGGAGCATTGTGAAGACAAGATTCATGGAGCATTGTGATGACACGGGCATGAAGCATGGTGATGACAACAGACCTGGAGCATTGTGATGACAAGGGCATGGAGCATTGTGATGACAGGAGACATGGAGCATTGTGATGACATTGGCAGGGATCATTGTGATTCCAGGGATCATGGAGCATTGTGATGACAAGTGTCATGCAATATTGTGCTGACACAGATCATGGAGCATTTTGATGAGAGTGGCCTTGGAGCACAGTGATGAGAGACGTCATGGGGCATTATGGTGACAGTAGTCCAGGAGCATTGTGATGAAAGTGTTCATGGAGCAACGCGATTATCGGGAAAATGGAGCATTGTGAATACAAAGGCCATGGAGCATTGAGATAACAGAGTTCATGGAGCATTGTGATGAAAGTGGTCATGGATCACTGTGATGACAAGTGTCCTGGAACCTAGTGATGACACGGTTCATACAGCCTTGAGATGACAAGGGCCAAGGCGAAATGTGATGACACGTGTCCTGGGGCATTGTGATGACATTGGTCATCTTGCATTGTGATGACGGTGGTCATGTAGAATTTTGAAATAAGGTATCATGGAGCACTGTGATGACAAAGGCCAAGGAACATTTTGATGACAAGTGTCATTGAGCAATGGGATGACACGGGAATGGAGTATTATGATGACAAGTGTTCTGGAGCATTGTGATGACAAGGGCATGGAGCATGGTGATTACAGGGGCCATGGAGCATTGTGATGACAACGGCATGGAGCATTGTGATGACACGGACATGGAGCATTGTAATGATAGGCTATCTGGAGCATTGTGATGAAAAGGGGATGGAGCATTTTGATGACAGGGTCCAAGGAGAATTGTGCTGACAATGGCATGGAGCATTGTGATGAAAAGGGTACTGGAGCACTGTGAGGAAAGCAGTCATGGATCATTGTGATGACAGGGGTCATGGAGCTTTGTGATGACAAGGGTCATGGAGCATTGTGATGACACGGTCAAGGAACATTGTGATGACAAGAATTCTGGAGCATTGTGATGAAAGGGCATGGAGCATTGTGATCAAAGGTGACAAGGAGCATTGTGATGATATGGGCAGAGATCTTTGTGATGCCAGGGGACATGGAGCTTTTTGGTAAGAGAGGCCTTGGAGATTTGTGATGGCAGGCGTCATGGGGCATTGTGATGACAGTGGTCTTGGAGCATTGTGATGAATGTTGTCATGGAGCACTGTGATTACAGGGGCCATGGAGCACTGTGAATACAAAGGCTATGGAGCATTGAGATGTCAGGGTTCATGGAGCATTGTGATGGACGTGATCATGGATCATTGTGATGACAAGTGTCCTGGAACCTTGTGATGTCACGGTTCATGGAGCATTGTGATGTCAAGGACCATGGCGAATTGTGATGACATCTGTCATGGGGCATTGTGATGACAGTGGTCATCTAGAATTGTGATGAAAGGTATCATGGAGCACAGTGATGACAGGGGCCATGGAACATTGTGATGACAATGGCCATGGAGCATTGTGATGACAAGTGTCATGGGGCATTTTGATGACATTGAATTGGAGCATTGTGATGACAGGGGCCATGGAACATTGTGATGACAAGTGTCATGGGGCATTTTGATGCCATTGGCATGGAGCATTATGATGACAAGAGTTCTGGAGCATTTTGATGACAAGGGCATGGAGCATTGTGATGACAGGGCCCATGGAGCATTGTGATGAAAAGGGCAGGGAACATTGTGATGACTGGGTTCATGGAGCATTGTGATGAAAGGGGCCATGGAGCATTGAGATGACAGGCGTCATGAGGCATGGTGATGACAGTGGTCATGGAGCATTGTGATGAAAGAGATCATGGAGCAATATGATATCAGGGAACATGCAGCATCGTGATGACATGTGTCCTGGAACACTGTGATGACACGGTTCATCGAGTATTGTGATGACAAGGGTCATAGCGAATTGTGACGACAGGTGTCATGGGGCATTGTGATGACATTGATCATGTAGGAATTGTGAGGAAAGGTGTCATGGAGCACTGTGATGACTGGGGGCATGAAGCATTGTTATGAAAATTGTCCTGGATTATTGTGATGACAGCAGTCATGGAGAATTGTGATGAAAGGGATTATGCAGCATTGTGTTGACAAGGGTATGGACTATTGTGATGACAATGGTCATGGAGAAATGTGATGAAAGTTTTCATGGAACATCGTGATGAAAATGCCTGGCAGCATTGTGACTATAAAGGCCATGGAGCATTGTGATGACAAGTGTCATGGAGCATTGTAATGAAAGGTTTCATTGTGCACTGTGATGACAAGGGGGATGGAGTATTGTGATGAAACTGGTCCTGGAGCATTGTGAAAACAAAAGCCATGGAGCTTTGTGATGACAGGCATCATGGAGCATTGTGAAGAAAGGGGCCATGGGGAATTGTAATGACAATAGAGAAATGTGATGAAAATGGTCAGCGAGCGTTATGATTAAAGTGGTCATTGAGAATTGTGATGAAAAGCGACATAGAGCATTGTGATGACAAAGGCCATGGAGAAATGTGATGACCAGGGTCATGTAGCATTGTGATGACACGGTCATGGAACATTGTGATGACAAGAATTCTGGAGCATTGTGAGGAAACATGCATGGAGCATTGTGATTATAGGGGACAAGGAGCATTGTGATGACATGGGCAGGGAAGACTGTGATGACAGGTGTTATGGAGCAATGTGATGACAAGTGTCGAGGAGCATTGTGATGAGAGGGGCCTTGGAGAATTGTGATGACAGTGGTCATGGAGGATTGGGATGACATTGGCCATGGAGCATTGTGAAGACAAGATTCATGGAGCATTGTGATGACACGGGCATGAAGCATGGTGATGACAACAGACCTGGAGCATTGTGATGACAAGGGCATGGAGCATTGTGATGACAGGAGACATGGAGCATTGTGATGACATTGGCAGGGATCATTGTGATTCCAGGGATCATGGAGCATTGTGATGACAAGTGTCATGCAATATTGTGCTGACACAGATCATGGAGCATTTTGATGAGAGTGGCCTTGGAGCACAGTGATGAGAGACGTCATGGGGCATTATGGTGACAGTAGTCCAGGAGCATTGTGATGAAAGTGTTCATGGAGCAACGCGATTATCGGGAAAATGGAGCATTGTGAATACAAAGGCCATGGAGCATTGAGATAACAGAGTTCATGGAGCATTGTGATGAAAGTGGTCATGGATCACTGTGATGACAAGTGTCCTGGAACCTAGTGATGACACGGTTCATACAGCCTTGAGATGACAAGGGCCAAGGCGAAATGTGATGACACGTGTCCTGGGGCATTGTGATGACATTGGTCATCTTGCATTGTGATGACGGTGGTCATGTAGAATTTTGAAATAAGGTATCATGGAGCACTGTGATGACAAAGGCCAAGGAACATTTTGATGACAAGTGTCATTGAGCAATGGGATGACACGGGAATGGAGTATTATGATGACAAGTGTTCTGGAGCATTGTGATGACAAGGGCATGGAGCATGGTGATTACAGGGGCCATGGAGCATTGTGATGACAACGGCATGGAGCATTGTGATGACACGGACATGGAGCATTGTAATGATAGGCTATCTGGAGCATTGTGATGAAAAGGGGATGGAGCATTTTGATGACAGGGTCCAAGGAGAATTGTGCTGACAATGGCATGGAGCATTGTGATGAAAAGGGTACTGGAGCACTGTGAGGAAAGCAGTCATGGATCATTGTGATGACAGGGGTCATGGAGCTTTGTGATGACAAGGGTCATGGAGCATTGTGATGACACGGTCAAGGAACATTGTGATGACAAGAATTCTGGAGCATTGTGATGAAAGGGCATGGAGCATTGTGATCAAAGGTGACAAGGAGCATTGTGATGATATGGGCAGAGATCTTTGTGATGCCAGGGGACATGGAGCTTTTTGGTAAGAGAGGCCTTGGAGATTTGTGATGGCAGGCGTCATGGGGCATTGTGATGACAGTGGTCTTGGAGCATTGTGATGAATGTTGTCATGGAGCACTGTGATTACAGGGGCCATGGAGCACTGTGAATACAAAGGCTATGGAGCATTGAGATGTCAGGGTTCATGGAGCATTGTGATGGAAGTGATCATGGATCATTGTGATGACAAGTGTCCTGGAACCTTGTGATGTCACGGTTCATGGAGCATTGTGATGTCAAGGACCATGGCGAATTGTGATGACATCTGTCATGGGGCATTGTGATGACAGTGGTCATCTAGAATTGTGATGAAAGGTATCATGGAGCACAGTGATGACAGGGGCCATGGAACATTGTGATGACAATGGCCATGGAGCATTGTGATGACAAGTGTCATGGGGCATTTTGATGACATTGAATTGGAGCATTGTGATGACAGGGGCCATGGAACATTGTGATGACAAGTGTCATGGGGCATTTTGATGCCATTGGCATGGAGCATTATGATGACAAGAGTTCTGGAGCATTTTGATGACAAGGGCATGGAGCATTGTGATGACAGGGCCCATGGAGCATTGTGATGAAAAGGGCAGGGAACATTGTGATGACTGGGTTCATGGAGCATTGTGATGAAAGGGGCCATGGAGCATTGAGATGACAGGCGTCATGAGGCATGGTGATGACAGTGGTCATGGAGCATTGTGATGAAAGAGATCATGGAGCAATATGATATCAGGGAACATGCAGCATCGTGATGACATGTGTCCTGGAACACTGTGATGACACGGTTCATCGAGTATTGTGATGACAAGGGTCATAGCGAATTGTGACGACAGGTGTCATGGGGCATTGTGATGACATTGATCATGTAGGAATTGTGAGGAAAGGTGTCATGGAGCACTGTGATGACTGGGGGCATGAAGCATTGTTATGAAAATTGTCCTGGATTATTGTGATGACAGCAGTCATGGAGAATTGTGATGAAAGGGATTATGCAGCATTGTGTTGACAAGGGTATGGACTATTGTGATGACAATGGTCATGGAGAAATGTGATGAAAGTTTTCATGGAACATCGTGATGAAAATGCCTGGCAGCATTGTGACTATAAAGGCCATGGAGCATTGTGATGACAAGTGTCATGGAGCATTGTAATGAAAGGTTTCATTGTGCACTGTGATGACAAGGGGGATGGAGTATTGTGATGAAACTGGTCCTGGAGCATTGTGAAAACAAAAGCCATGGAGCTTTGTGATGACAGGCATCATGGAGCATTGTGAAGAAAGGGGCCATGGGGAATTGTAATGACAATAGAGAAATGTGATGAAAATGGTCAGCGAGCGTTATGATTAAAGTGGTCATTGAGAATTGTGATGAAAAGCGACATAGAGCATTGTGATGACAAAGGCCATGGAGAACTGTGATGACCAGGGTCATGTAGCATTGTGATGACACGGTCATGGAACATTGTGATGACAAGAATTCTGGAGCATTGTGATGACAAGGGCCATGGAGCATTGTGATGCCACGGTCATGGAACATTGTGATGACAAGAATTCTGGAGCATTGTGAGGAAACATGCATGGAGCATTGTGATTATAGGGGACAAGGAGCATTGTGATGACATGGGCAGGGAAGACTGTGATGACAGGTGTTATGGAGCAATGTGATGACAAGTGTCGAGGAGCATTGTGATGAGAGGGGCCTTGGAGAATTGTGATGACAGTGGTCATGGAGCATTGTGAAGACAAGAATCATGGAGCATTGTGATGACACGGGCATGAAGCATGGTGATGACAACAGACCTGGAGCATTGTGATGACAAGGGCATGGAGCATTGTGATGACAGGAGACATGGAGCATTGTCATGACATTGGCAGGGATCATTGTGATTCCAGGGATCATGGAGCATTGTGATGACAAGTGTCATGCAATATTGTGCTGACACAGATCATGGAGCATTTTGATGAGAGTGGCCTTGGAGCACAGTGATGAGAGACGTCATGGGGCATTATGGTGACAGTGGTCCAGGAGCATTGTCATGAAAGTGTTCATGGAGCAACGCGATTATCGGGAAAATGGAGCATTGTGAATACAAAGGCCATGGAGCATTGAGATAACAGAGTTCATGGAGCATTGTGATGAAAGTGGTCATGGATCACTGTGATGACAAGTGTCCTGGAACCTAGTGATGACATGGTTCATACAGCCTTGAGATGACAAGGGCCAAGGCGAAATGTGATGACACGTGTCCTGGGGCATTGTGATGACATTGGTCATCTTGCATTGTGATGACGGTGGTCATGTAGAATTTTGAAATAAGGTATCATGGAGCACTGTGATGACAAAGGCCAAGGAACATTTTGATGACATGTGTCATTGAGCAATGGGATGACACGGGAATGGAGTATTATGATGACAAGTGTTCTGGAGCATTGTGATGACAAGGGCATGGAGCATGGTGATTACAGGGGCCATGGAGCATTGTGATGACAACGGCATGGAGCATTGTGATGACACGGACATGGAGCATTGTAAAGATAGGCTATCGGGAGCATTGTGATGAAAAGGGGATGGAGCATTTTGATGACAGGGTCCAAGGAGAATTGTGCTGACAATGGCATGGAGCATTGTGATGAAAAGGGTACTGGAGCACTGTGAGGAAAGCAGTCATGGATCATTGTGATGACAGGGGTCATGGAGCTTTGTGATGACAAGGGTCATGGAGCATTGTGATGACACAGTCAAGGAACATTGTGATGACAAGTATTCTGGAGCATTGTGATGAAAGGGCATGGAGCATTGTGATCAAAGGTGACAAGGAGCATTGTGATGATATGGGCAGAGATCTTTGTGATGCCAGGGGACATGGAGCTTTTTGGTAAGAGAGGCCATGGAGATTTGTGATGGCAGGCGTCATGGGGCATTGTGATGACAGTGGTCTTGGAGCATTGTGATGAATGTTGTCATGGAGCACTGTGATTACAGGGGCCATGGAGCACTGTGAATACAAAGGCTATGGAGCATTGAGATGTCAGGGTTCATGGAGCATTGTGATGGAAGTGATCATGGATCATTTTGATGACAAGTGTCCTGGAACCTTGTGATGTCACGGTTCATGGAGCATTGTGATGTCAAGGACCATGGCGAATTGTGATGACATCTGTCATAGGGCATTGTGATGACAGTGGTCATCTAGAATTGTGATGAAACGTATCATGGAGCACTGTGATGACAGGGGCCATGGAACATTGTGATGACAAAGGCCATGGAGCATTGTGATGACAAGTGTCATGGGGCATTTTGATGACATTGGCATGGAGCATTGTGATGACAGGGGCCATGGAACATTGTGATGACAAGTGTCATGGGGCATTTTGATGACATTGGCATGGAGCATTATGTTGACAAGAGTTCTGGAGCATTTTGATGACAAGGGCATGGAGCATTGTGATGACAGGGCCCATGGAGCATTGTGATGAAAAGGGCAGGGAACATTGTGATGACTGGGTTCATGGAGCATTGTGATGAAAGGGGCCATGGAGCATTGAGATGACAGGCGTCATGAGGCATGGTGATGACAGTGGTCATGGAGCATTGTGATGAAAGAGATCATGGAGCAATATGATAACAGGGGCCATGGAGCATTGTGATGACAGGTGTATTGGAGCATTGTGATGAAAGTCGTCATGGATCATCGTGATGACATGTGTCCTGGAACACTGTGATGACACGGTTCATCGAGTATTGTGATGACAAGGGTCATAGCGAATTGTGACGACAGGTGTCATGGGGCATTGTGATGACATTGATCATCTAGGAATTGTGATGAAAGGTGTCATGGAGCACTGTGATGACAGGGGGCATGAAGCATTGTTATGAAAATTGTCCTGGATTATTGTGATGACAGCAGTCATGGAGAATTGTGATGACAGGGACTATGTGGCATTGTGTTGACAATGGTATGGACTATTTGGATGACAATGGTCGGTCATGGAGAAATGTGATGAAAGTTTTCATGGAACATCGTGATGAAAATGCCTGGGAGCATTGTGACTATAAAGGCCATGGAGCATTGTGATGACAAGTGTCATGGAGCATTGTAATGAAAGGTTTCATTGTGCACTGTGATGACAAGGGGGATGGAGTATTGTGATGAAACTGGTCCTGGAGCATTGTGAAAACAAAAGCCATGGAGCTTTGTGATGACAGGCATCATGGAGCATTGTGAAGAAAGGGGCCAAGGGGCCATGGGGAATTGTAATGACAGAGAAATGTGAGGAAAATGGTCAGCGAGCGTTATGATTAAATTGGTCATTGAGAATTGTGATGAAAAGCGACATAGAGCATTGTGATGACAAAGGTCATGGAGAACTGTGATGACCAGGGTCATGTAGCATTGTGATGACACGGTCATGGAACATTGTGATGACAAGAATTCTGGAGCATTGTGATGACAAGGGCCATGGAGCATTGTGATGCCACCGTCATGGAACATTGTGATGACAAGAATTCTGGAGCATTGTGAGGAAACAGGCATGGAGCATTGTGATTATAGGGGACATGGAGCATTGTGATGACATGGGCAGGGAACACTGTGATGACAGGTGTTATGGAGCAATGTGATGACAAGTGTCGAGGAGAATTGTGATGAGAGGGGCCTTGGAGAATTGTGATGACAGTGGTCATGGAGCATTGTGAAGACAAGATTCATGGAGCATTGTGATGACACGGGCATGAAGCATGGTGATGACAACAGACTTTGAGCATTGTGATGACAAGGGCATGGAGCATTGTGATGACAGGAGACATGGAGCATTGTCATGACATTGGCAGGGATCATTGTGATTCCAGGGATCATGGAGCATTGTGATGACAAGTGTCATGCAATATTGTGCTGACACAGATCATGGAGCATTTTGATGAGAGTTGCCTTGGAGCACAGTGATGAGAGACGTCATGGGGCATTATGGTGACAGTGGTCCAGGAGCATTGTGATGAAAGTGTTCATGGAGCAACGCGATTATCGGGAAAATGGAGCATTGTGAATACAAAGGCCATGGAGCATTGAGATAACAGAGTTCATGGAGCATTGTGATGAAAGTGGTCATGGATCACTGTGATGACAAGTGTCCTGGAACCTAGTGATGACACGGTTCATACAGCCTTGAGATGACAAGGGCCAAGGCGAAATGTGATGACACGTGTCCTGGGGCATTGTGATGACATTGGTCATCTTGCATTGTGATGACGGTGGTCATGTAGAATTTTGAAATAAGGTATCATGGAGCACTGTGATGACAAAGGCCAAGGAACATTTTGATGACATGTGTCATTGAGCAATGGGATGACACGGGAATGGAGTATTATGATGACAAGTGTTCTGGAGCATTGTGATGACAAGGGCATGGAGCATGGTGATTACAGGGGCCATGGAGCATTGTGATGACAACGGCATGGAGCATTGTGATGACACGGACATGGAGCATTGTAAAGATAGGCTATCGGGAGCATTGTGATGAAAAGGGGATGGAGCATTTTGATGACAGGGTCCAAGGAGAATTGTGCTGACAATGGCATGGAGCATTGTGATGAAAAGGGTACTGGAGCACTGTGAGGAAAGCAGTCATGGATCATTGTGATGACAGGGGTCATGGAGCTTTGTGATGACAAGGGTCATGGAGCATTGTGATGACACGGTCAAGGAACATTGTGATGACAAGAATTCTGGAGCATTGTGATGAAAGGGCATGGAGCATTGTGATCAAAGGTGACAAGGAGCATTGTGATGATATGGGCAGAGATCTTTGTGATGCCAGGGGACATGGAGCTTTTTGGTAAGAGAGGCCTTGGAGATTTGTGATGGCAGGCGTCATGGGGCATTGTGATGACAGTGGTCTTGGAGCATTGTGATGAATGTTGTCATGGAGCACTGTGATTACAGGGGCCATGGAGCACTGTGAATACAAAGGCTATGGAGCATTGAGATGTCAGGGTTCATGGAGCATTGTGATGGAAGTGATCATGGATCATTGTGATGACAAGTGTCCTGGAACCTTGTGATGTCACGGTTCATGGAGCATTGTGATGTCAAGGACCATGGCGAATTGTGATGACATCTGTCATGGGGCATTGTGATGACAGTGGTCATCTAGAATTGTGATGAAAGGTATCATGGAGCACAGTGATGACAGGGGCCATGGAACATTGTGATGACAAAGGCCATGGAGCATTGTGATGACAAGTGTCATGGGGCATTTTGATGACATTGGCATGGAGCATTGTGATGACAGGGGCCATGGAACATTGTGATGAAGAGTGTCATGGGGCATTTTGATGCCATTGGCACGGAGCATTATGATGACAAGAGTTCTGGAGCATTTTGATGACAAGGGCATGGAGCATTGTGATGACAGGGCCCATGGAGCATTGTGATGAAAAGGGCAGGGAACATTGTGATGACTGGGTTCATGGAGCATTGTGATGAAAGGGGCCATGGAGCACTGTGATGACAGGGGGCATGAAGCATTGTTATGAAAATTGTCCTGGATTATTGTGATGACAGCAGTCATGGAGAATTGTGATGAAAGGGATTATGCAGCATTGTGTTGACAAGGCTATGGACTATTGTGATGACAATGGTCATGGAGAAATGTGATGAAAGTTTTCATGGAACATCGTGATGAAAATGCCTGGGAGCATTGTGACGATAAAGGCCATGGAGCATTGTGATGACAAGTGTCATGGAGCATTGTAATGAAAGGTTTCATTGTGCACTGTGATGACAAGGGGGATGGAGTATTGTGATGAAACTGGTCCTGGAGCATTGTGAAAACAAAAGCCATGGAGCTTTGTGATGACAGGCATCATGGAGCATTGTGAAGAAAGGGGCCATGGGGAATTGTAATGACAGAGAAATGTGAGGAAAATGGTCAGCGAGCGTTATGATTAAATTGGTCATTGAGAATTGTGATGAAAAGCGACATAGAGCATTGTGATGACAAAGGTCATGGAGAACTGTGATGACCAGGGTCATGTAGCATTGTGATGACACGGTCATGGAACATTGTGATGACAAGAATTCTGGAGCATTGTGATGACAAGGGCCATGGAGCATTGTGATGCCACCATCATGGAACATTGTGATGACAAGAATTCTGGAGCATTGTGAGGAAACAGGCATGGAGCATTGTGATTATAGGGGACATGGAGCATTGTGTTGACATGGGCAGGGAACACTGTGATGACAGGTGTTATGGAGCAATGTGATGACAAGTGTCGTGGAGCATTGTGATGAGAGGGGCCTTGGAGAATTGTGATGACAGTGGTCATGGAGCATTGCGATGACATGGGCCATGGAGCATTGTGAAGACAATATTCATGGAGCATTGTGATGACACGGGCATGAAGCATGGTGATGACAACAGACCTGGAGCATTGTGATGACAAGGGCATGGAGCATTGTGATGACAGGAGACATGGAGCATTGTCATGACATTGGCAGGGATCATTGTGATTACAGGGATCATGGAGCATTGTGATGACAAGTGTCATGCAATATTGTGCTGACACAGATCATGGAGCATTTTGATGAGAGTGGCCTTGGAGCACAGTGATGAGAGACGTCATGGGGCATTATGGTGACAGTGGTCAAGGAGCATTGTGATGAAAGTGTTCATGGAGCAACGCGATTATCGGGAAAATGGAGCATTGTGAATACAAAGGCCATGGAGCATTGAGATAACAGAGTTCATGGAGCATTGTGATGAATGTGGTCATGGATCACTGTGATGACAAGTGTCCTGGAACCTAGTGATGACACGGTTCATACAGCCTTGAGATGACAAGGGCCAAGGCGAAATGTGATGACACGTGTCCTGGGGCATTGTGATGACATTGGTCATCTTGCATTGTGATGACGGTGGTCATGTAGAATTTTGAAATAAGGTATCATGGAGCACTGTGATGACAAAGGCCAAGGAACATTTTGATGACAAGTGTCATTGAGCAATGGGATGACACGGGAATGGAGTATTATGATGACAAGTGTTCTGGAGCATTGTGATGACAACGGCATGGAGCATGGTGATTACAGGGGCCATGGAGCATTGTGATGACAACGGCATGGAGCATTGTGATGACACGGACATGGAGCATTGTAATCATAGGCTATCTGGAGCATTGTGATGAAAAGGGGATGGAGCATTTTGATGACAGGGTCCAAGGAGCATTGTGCTGACAATGGCATGGAGCATTGTGATGAAAAGGGTACTGGAGCACTGTGAGGATAGCAGTCATGGATCATTGTGATGACAGGGGTCATGGAGCTTTGTGATGACAAGGGTCATGGAGCATTGTGATGACACGGTCAAGGAACATTGTGATGACAAGAATTCTGGAGCATTGTGATGAAAGGGCATGGAGCATTGTGATCAAAGGTGACAAGGAGCATTGTGATGATATGGGCAGAGATCTTTGTGATGCCAGGGGACATGGAGCTTTTTGGTAAGAGAGGCCTTGGAGATTTGTGATGGCAGGCGTCATGGGGCATTGTGATGACAGTGGTCTTGGAGCATTGTGATGAATGTTGTCATGGAGCACTGTGATTACAGGGGCCATGGAGCACTGTGAATACAAAGGCTATGGAGCATTGAGATGTCAGGGTTCATGGAGCATTGTGATGGAAGTGATCATGGATCATTGTGATGACAAGTGTCCTGGAACCTTGTGATGTCACGGTTCATGGAGCATTGTGATGTCAAGGACCATGGCGAATTGTGATGACATCTGTCATGGGGCATTGTGATGACAGTGGTCATCTAGAATTGTGATGAAAGGTATCATGGAGCACTGTGATGACAGGGGCCATGGAACATTGTGATGACAAAGGCCATGGAGCATTGTGATGACAAGTGTCATGGGGCATTTTGATGACATTGGCATGGAGCATTGTGATGACAGGGGCCATGGATCATTGTGATGACAAGTGTCATGGGGCATTTTGATGCCATTGGCATGGAGCATTATGATGACAAGAGTTCTGGAGCATTTTGATGACAAGGGCATGGAGCATTGTGATGACAGGGCCCATGGAGCATTGTGATGAAAAGGGCAAGGAACATTGTGATGACTGGGTTCATGGAGCATTGTGATGAAAGGGGCCATGGAGCATTGAGATGACAGGCGTCATGAGGCATGGTGATGACAGTGGTCATGGAGCATTGTGATGAAAGAGATCATGGAGCAATATGATAACAGGGGCCATGGAGCATCGTGATGACATGTGTCCTGGAACACTGTGATGACACGGTTCATCGAGTATTGTGATGACAAGGTTCATAGCGAATTGTGACGACAGGTGTCATGGGGCATTGTGATGACATTGATCATCTAGGAATTGTGATGAAAGGTGTCATGGAGCACTGTGAAGACTGGGGGCATGAAGCATTGTTATGAAAATTGTCCTGGATTATTGTGATGACAGCAGTCATGGAGAATTGTGATGAAAGGGATTATGCAGCATTGTGTTGACAAGGGTATGGACTATTGTGATGACAATGATCATGGAGAAATGTGATGAAAGTTTTCATGGAACATCGTGATGAAAATGCCTGGCAGCATTGTGACTATAAAGGCCATGGAGCATTGTGATGACAAGTGTCATGGAGCATTGTAATGAAAGGTTTCATTGTGCACTGTGATGACAAGGGGGATGGAGTATTGTGATGAAACTGGTCCTGGAGCATTGTGAAAACAAAAGCCATGGAGCTTTGTGATGACAGGCATCATGGAGCATTGTGAAGAAAGGGGCCATGGGGAATTGTAATGACAATAGAGAAATGTGATGAAAATGGTCAGCGAGTGTTATGATTAAAGTGGTCATTGAGAATTGTGATGAAAAGCGACATAGAGCATTGTGAAGACAAAGGCCATGGAGAACTGTGATGACCAGGGTCATGTAGCATTGTGATGACACGGTCATGGAACATTGTGATGACAAGAATTCTGGAGCATTGTGATGACAAGGGCCATGGAGCATTGTGATGCCACGGTCATGGAACATTGTGATGACAAGAATTCTGGAGCATTGTGAGGAAACATGCATGGATCATTGTGATTATAGGGGACAAGGAGCATTGTGATGACATGGGCAGGGAAGACTGTGATGACAGGTGTTATGGAGCAATGTGATGACAAGTGTCGAGGAGCATTGTGATGAGAGGGGCCTTGGAGAATTGTGATGACAGTGGTCATGGAGCATTGTGAAGACAAGATTCATGGAGCATTGTGATGACACGGGCATGAAGCATGGTGATGACAACAGACCTGGAGCTTTGTGATGACAAGGGCATGGAGCATTGTGATGACAGGAGACATGGAGCATTGTCATGACATTGGCAGGGATCATTGTGATTCCAGGGATCATGGAGCATTGTGATGACAAGTGTCAGGCAATATTGTGCTGACACAGATCATGGAGCATTTTGATGAGAGTGGCCTTGGAGCACAGTGATGAGAGACGTCATGGGGCATTATGGTGACAGTGGTCCAGGAGCATTGTCATGAAAGTGTTCATGGAGCAACGCGATTATCGGGAAAATGGAGCATTGTGAATACAAAGGCCATGGAGCATTGAGATAACAGAGTTCATGGAGCATTGTGATGAAAGTGGTCATGGATCACTGTGATGACAAGTGTCCTGGAACCTAGTGATGACATGGTTCATACAGCCTTGAGATGACAAGGGCCAAGGCGAAATGTGATGACACGTGTCCTGGGGCATTGTGATGACATTGGTCATCTTGCATTGTGATGACGGTGGTCATGTAGAATTTTGAAATAAGGTATCATGGAGCACTGTGATGACAAAGGCCAAGGAACATTTTGATGACATGTGTCATTGAGCAATGGGATGACACGGGAATGGAGTATTATGATGACAAGTGTTCTGGAGCATTGTGATGACAAGGGCATGGAGCATGGTGATTACAGGGGCCATGGAGCATTGTGATGACAACGGCATGGAGCATTGTGATGACACGGACATGGAGCATTGTAAAGATAGGCTATCGGGAGCATTGTGATGAAAAGGGGATGGAGCATTTTGATGACAGGGTCCAAGGAGAATTGTGCTGACAATGGCATGGAGCACTGTGATGAAAAGGGTACTGGAGCACTGTGAGGAAAGCAGTCATGGATCATTGTGATGACAGGGGTCATGGAGCTTTGTGATGACAAGGGTCATGGAGCATTGTGATGACACGGTAAAGGAACATTGTGATGACAAGAATTCTGGAGCATTGTGATGAAAGGGCATGGAGCATTGTGATCAAAGGTGACAAGGAGCATTGTGATGATATGGGCAGAGATCTTTGTGATGCCAGGGGACATGGAGCTTTTTGGTAAGAGAGGCCTTGGAGATTTGTGATGGCAGGTGTCATGGGGCATTGTGATGACAGTGGTCTTGGAGCATTGTGATGAATGTTGTCATGGAGCACTGTGATTACAGGGGCCATGGAACACTGTGAATACAAAGGCTATGGAGCATTGAGATGTCAGGGTTCATGGAGCATTGTGATGGAAGTGATCATGGATCATTGTGATGACAAGTGTCCTGGAACCTTGTGATGTCACGGTTCATGGAGCATTGTGATGTCAAGGACCATGGCGAATTGTGATGACATCTGTCATAGGGCATTTTGATGACAGTGGTCATCTAGAATTGTGATGAAAGGTATCATGGAGCACTGTGATGACAGGGGCCATGGAACATTGTGATGACAAAGGCCATGGAGCATTGTGATGACAAGTGTCATGGGGCATTTTGATGACATTGGCATGGAGCATTGTGATGACAGGGGCCATGGAACATTGTGATGACAAGTGTCATGGGGCATTTTGATGACATTGGCATGGAGCATTATGATGACAAGAGTTCTGGAGCATTTTGATGACAAGGGCATGGAGCATTGTGATGACAGGGCCCATGGAGCATTGTGATGAAAAGGGCAGGGAACATTGTGATGACTGGGTTCATGGAGCATTGTGATGAAAGGGGCCATGGAGCATTGAGATGACAGGCGTCATGAGGCATGGTGATGACAGTGGTCATGGAGCATTGTGATGAAAGAGATCATGGAGCAATATGATAACAGGGGCCATGGAGCATTGTGATGACAGGTGTATTGGAGCATTGTGATGAAAGTCGTCATGGATCATTGTGATGACATGTGTCCTGGAACACTGTGATGACACGGTTCATCGAGTATTGTGATGACAAGGGTCATAGCGAATTGTGACGACAGGTGTCATGGGGCATTGTGATGACATTGATCATCTAGGAATTGTGATGAAAGGTGTCATGGAGCACTGTGATGACAGGGGGCATGAAGCATTGTTATGAAAATTGTCCTGGATTATTGTGATGACAGCAGTCATGGAGAATTGTGATGAAAGGGATTATGCAGCATTGTGTTGACAAGGGTATGGACTATTGTGATGACAATGGTCATGGAGAAATGTGATGAAAGTTTTCATGGAACATCGTGATGAAAATGCCTGGGAGCATTGTGACTATAAAGGCCATGGAGCATTGTGATGACAAGTGTCATGGAGCATTGTAATGAAAGGTTTCATTGTGCACTGTGATGACAAGGGGGATGGAGTATTGTGATGAAACTGGTCCTGGAGCATTGTGAAAACAAAAGCCATGGAGCTTTGTGATGACAGGCATCATGGAGCATTGTGAAGAAAGGGGCCATGGGGAATTGTAATGACAGAGAAATGTGAGGAAAATGGTCAGCGAGCGTTATGATTAAATTTGTCATTGAGAATTGTGATGAAATGCGACATAGAGCATTGTGATGACAAAGGTCATGGAAAACTGTGATGACCAGGGTCATGTAGCATTGTGATGACACGGTCATGGAACATTGTGATGACAAGAATTCTGGAGCATTGTGATGACAAGGGCCATGGAGCATTGTGATGCCACCGTCATGGAACATTGTGATGACAAGAATTCTGGAGCATTGTGAGGAAACATGCATGGATCATTGTGATTATAGGGGACAAGGAGCATTGTGATGACATGGGCAGGGAAGACTGTGATGACAGGTGTTATGGAGCAATGTGATGACAAGTGTCGAGGAGCATTGTGATGAGAGGGGCCTTGGAGAATTGTGATGACAGTGGTCATGGAGCATTGTGAAGACAAGATTCATGGAGCATTGTGATGACACGGGCATGAAGCATGGTGATGACAACAGACCTGGAGCTTTGTGATGACAAGGGCATGGAGCATTGTGATGACAGGAGACATGGAGCATTGTCATGACATTGGCAGGGATCATTGTGATTCCAGGGATCATGGAGCATTGTGATGACAAGTGTCAGGCAATATTGTGCTGACACAGATCATGGAGCATTTTGATGAGAGTGGCCTTGGAGCACAGTGATGAGAGACGTCATGGGGCATTATGGTGACAGTGGTCCAGGAGCATTGTCATGAAAGTGTTCATGGAGCAACGCGATTATCGGGAAAATGGAGCATTGTGAATACAAAGGCCATGGAGCATTGAGATAACAGAGTTCATGGAGCATTGTGATGAAAGTGGTCATGGATCACTGTGATGACAAGTGTCCTGGAACCTAGTGATGACATGGTTCATACAGCCTTGAGATGACAAGGGCCAAGGCGAAATGTGATGACACGTGTCCTGGGGCATTGTGATGACATTGGTCATCTTGCATTGTGATGACGGTGGTCATGTAGAATTTTGAAATAAGGTATCATGGAGCACTGTGATGACAAAGGCCAAGGAACATTTTGATGACATGTGTCATTGAGCAATGGGATGACACGGGAATGGAGTATTATGATGACAAGTGTTCTGGAGCATTGTGATGACAAGGGCATGGAGCATGGTGATTACAGGGGCCATGGAGCATTGTGATGACAACGGCATGGAGCATTGTGATGACACGGACATGGAGCATTGTAAAGATAGGCTATCGGGAGCATTGTGATGAAAAGGGGATGGAGCATTTTGATGACAGGGTCCAAGGAGAATTGTGCTGACAATGGCATGGAGCACTGTGATGAAAAGGGTACTGGAGCACTGTGAGGAAAGCAGTCATGGATCATTGTGATGACAGGGGTCATGGAGCTTTGTGATGACAAGGGTCATGGAGCATTGTGATGACACGGTAAAGGAACATTGTGATGACAAGAATTCTGGAGCATTGTGATGAAAGGGCATGGAGCATTGTGATCAAAGGTGACAAGGAGCATTGTGATGATATGGGCAGAGATCTTTGTGATGCCAGGGGACATGGAGCTTTTTGGTAAGAGAGGCCTTGGAGATTTGTGATGGCAGGTGTCATGGGGCATTGTGATGACAGTGGTCTTGGAGCATTGTGATGAATGTTGTCATGGAGCACTGTGATTACAGGGGCCATGGAACACTGTGAATACAAAGGCTATGGAGCATTGAGATGTCAGGGTTCATGGAGCATTGTGATGGAAGTGATCATGGATCATTGTGATGACAAGTGTCCTGGAACCTTGTGATGTCACGGTTCATGGAGCATTGTGATGTCAAGGACCATGGCGAATTGTGATGACATCTGTCATAGGGCATTTTGATGACAGTGGTCATCTAGAATTGTGATGAAAGGTATCATGGAGCACTGTGATGACAGGGGCCATGGAACATTGTGATGACAAAGGCCATGGAGCATTGTGATGACAAGTGTCATGGGGCATTTTGATGACATTGGCATGGAGCATTGTGATGACAGGGGCCATGGAACATTGTGATGACAAGTGTCATGGGGCATTTTGATGACATTGGCATGGAGCATTATGATGACAAGAGTTCTGGAGCATTTTGATGACAAGGGCATGGAGCATTGTGATGACAGGGCCCATGGAGCATTGTGATGAAAAGGGCAGGGAACATTGTGATGACTGGGTTCATGGAGCATTGTGATGAAAGGGGCCATGGAGCATTGAGATGACAGGCGTCATGAGGCATGGTGATGACAGTGGTCATGGAGCATTGTGATGAAAGAGATCATGGAGCAATATGATAACAGGGGCCATGGAGCATTGTGATGACAGGTGTATTGGAGCATTGTGATGAAAGTCGTCATGGATCATTGTGATGACATGTGTCCTGGAACACTGTGATGACACGGTTCATCGAGTATTGTGATGACAAGGGTCATAGCGAATTGTGACGACAGGTGTCATGGGGCATTGTGATGACATTGATCATCTAGGAATTGTGATGAAAGGTGTCATGGAGCACTGTGATGACAGGGGGCATGAAGCATTGTTATGAAAATTGTCCTGGATTATTGTGATGACAGCAGTCATGGAGAATTGTGATGAAAGGGATTATGCAGCATTGTGTTGACAAGGGTATGGACTATTGTGATGACAATGGTCATGGAGAAATGTGATGAAAGTTTTCATGGAACATCGTGATGAAAATGCCTGGGAGCATTGTGACTATAAAGGCCATGGAGCATTGTGATGACAAGTGTCATGGAGCATTGTAATGAAAGGTTTCATTGTGCACTGTGATGACAAGGGGGATGGAGTATTGTGATGAAACTGGTCCTGGAGCATTGTGAAAACAAAAGCCATGGAGCTTTGTGATGACAGGCATCATGGAGCATTGTGAAGAAAGGGGCCATGGGGAATTGTAATGACAGAGAAATGTGATGAAAATGGTCAGCGAGCGTTATGATTAAATTTGTCATTGAGAATTGTGATGAAATGCGACATAGAGCATTGTGATGACAAAGGTCATGGAAAACTGTGATGACCAGGGTCATGTAGCATTGTGATGACACGGTCATGGAACATTGTGATGACAAGAATTCTGGAGCATTGTGATGACAAGGGCCATGGAGCATTGTGATGCCACCATCATGGAACATTGTGATGACAAGAATTCTGGAGCATTGTGAGGAAACAGGCATGGAGCATTGTGATTATAGGGGACATGGAGCATTGTGTTGACATGGGCAGGGAACACTGTGATGACAGGTGTTATGGAGCAATGTGATGACAAGTGTCGTGGAGCATTGTGATGAGAGGGGCCTTGGAGAATTGTGATGACAGTGGTCATGGAGCATTGGGATGACATGGGCCATGGAGCATTGTGAAGACAAGATTCATGGAGCATTGTGATGACACGGGCATGAAGCATGGTGATGACAACAGACCTGGAGCATTGTGATGACAAGGGCATGGAGCATTGTGATGACAGGAGACATGGAGCATTGTCATGACATTGGCAGGGATCATTGTGATTCCAGGGATCATGGAGCATTGTGATGAGAAGTGTCATGCAATATTGTGCTGACACAGATCATGGAGCATTTTGATGAGAGTGGCCTTGGAGCACAGTGATGAGAGACGTCATGGGGCATTATGGTGACAGTGGTCCAGGAGCATTGTGATGAAAGTGTTCATGGAGCAACGCGATTATCGAGAAAATGGAGCATTGTGAATACAAAGGCCATGGAGCATTGAGATAACAGAGTTCATGGAGCATTGTGATGAATGTGGTCATGGATCACTGTGATGACAAGTGTCCTGGAACCTAGTGATGACACGGTTCATACAGCCTTGAGATGACAAGGGCCAAGGCGAAATGTGATGACACGTGTCCTGGGGCATTGTGATGACATTGGTCATCTTGCATTGTGATGACGGTGGTCATGTAGAATTTTGAAATAAGGTATCATGGAGCACTGTGATGACAAAGGCCAAGGAACATTTTGATGACAAGTGTCATTGAGCAATGGGATGACACGGGAATGGAGTATTATGATGACAAGTGTTCTGGAGCATTGTGATGACAAGGGCATGGAGCATGGTGATTCCAGGGGCCATGGAGCATTGTGATGACAACGGCATGGAGCATTGTGATGACACGGACATGGAGCATTGTAATGATAGGCTATCTGGAGCATTGTGATGAAAAGGGGATGGAGCATTTTGATGACAGGGTCCAAGGAGAATTGTGCTGACAATGGCATGGAGCATTGTGATGAAAAGGGTACTGGAGCACTGTGAGGAAAGCAGTCATGGATCATTGTGATGACAGGGGTCATGGAGCTTTGTGATGACAAGGGTCATGGAGCATTGTGATGACACGGTCAAGGAACATTGTGATGACAAGAATTCTGGAGCATTGTGATGAAAGGGCATGGAGCATTGTGATCAAAGGTGACAAGGAGCATTGTGATGATATGGGCAGAGATCTTTGTGATGCCAGGGGACATGGAGCTTTTTGGTAAGAGAGGCCTTGGAGATTTGTGATGGCAGGCGTCATGGGGCATTGTGATGACAGTGGTCTTGGAGCATTGTGATGAATGTTGTCATGGAGCACTGTGATTACAGGGGCCATGGAGCACTGTGAATACAAAGGCTATGGAGCATTGAGATGTCAGGGTTCATGGAGCATTGTGATGGAAGTGATCATGGATCATTGTGATGACAAGTGTCCTGGAACCTTGTGATGTCACGGTTCATGGAGCATTGTGATGTCAAGGACCATGGCGAATTGTGATGACATCTGTCATGGGGCATTGTGATGACAGTGGTCATCTAGAATTGTGATGAAAGGTATCATGGAGCACAGTGATGACAGGGGCCATGGAACATTGTGATGACAAAGGCCATGGAGCATTGTGATGACAAGTGTCATGGGGCATTTTGATGACATTGGCATGGAACATTGTGATGACAGGGGCCATGGATCTTTGTGATGACAAGTGTCATGGGGCATTTTGATGCCATTGGCATGGAGCATTATGATGACAAGAGTTCTGGAGCATTTTGATGACAAGGGCATGGAGCATTGTGATGACAGGGCCCATGGAGCATTGTGATGAAAAGGGCAGGGAACATTGTGATGACTGGGTTCATGGAGCATTGTGATGAAAGGGGCCATGGAGCATTGAGATGACAGGCGTCATGAGGCATGGTGATGACAGTGGTCATGGAGCATTGTGATGAAAGAGATCATGGAGCAATATGATAACAGGGGCCATGGAGCATCGTGATGACATGTGTCCTGGAACACTGTGATGACACGGTTCATCGAGTATTGTGATGACAAGGGTCATAGCGAATTGTGACGACAGGTGTCATGGGGCATTGTGATGACATTGATCATCTAGGAATTGTGATGAAAGGTGTCATGGAGCACTGTGATGACTGGGGGCATGAAGCATTGTTATGAAAATTGTCCTGGATTATTGTGATGACAGCAGTCATGGAGAATTGTGATGAAAGGGATTATGCAGCATTGTGTTGACAAGGGTATGGACTATTGTGATGACAATGGTCATGGAGAAATGTGATGAAAGTTTTCATGGAACATCGTGATGAAAATGCCTGGGAGCATTGTGACTATAAAGGCCATGCAGCATTGTGATGACAAGTGTCATGGAGCATTGTAATGAAAGGTTTCATTGTGCACTGTGATGACAAGGGGGATGGAGTATTGTGATGAAACTGGTCCTGGAGCATTGTGAAAACAAAAGCCATGGAGCTTTGTGATGACAGGCATCATGGAGCATTGTGAAGAAAGGGGCCATGGGGAATTGTAATGACAGAGAAATGTGAGGAAAATGGTCAGCGAGCGTTATGATTAAATTGGTCATTGAGAATTGTGATGAAAAGCGACATAGAGCATTGTGATGACAAAGGTCATGGAGAACTGTGATGACCAGGGTCATGTAGCATTGTGAAGACACGGTCATGGAACATTGTGATGACAAGAATTCTGGAGCATTGTGATGACAAGGGCCATGGAGCATTGTGATGCCACGGTCATGGAACATTGTGATGACAAGAATTCTGGAGCATTGTGAGGAAACAGGCATGGAGCATTGTGATTATAGGGGACATGGAGCATTGTGATGACATGGGCAGGGAACACTGTGATGACAGGTGTTATGGAGCAATGTGATGACAAGTGTCGTGGAGCATTGTGATGAGAGGGGCCTTGGAGAATTGTGATGACAGTGGTCATGGAGCATTGGGATGACATGGGCCATGGAGCATTGTGAAGACAAGATTCATGGAGCATTGTGATGACACGGGCATGAAGCATGGTGATGACAACAGACCTGGAGCATTGTGATGACAAGGGCATGGAGCATTGTGATGACAGGAGACATGGAGCATTGTCATGACATTGGCAGGGATCATTGTGATTCCAGGGATCATGGAGCATTGTGATGACAAGTGTCATGCAATATTGTGCTGACACAGATCATGGAGCATTTTGATGAGAGTGGCCTTGGAGCACAGTGATGAGAGACGTCATGGGGCATTATGGTGACAGTGGTCCAGGAGCATTGTCATGAAAGTGTTCATGGAGCAACGCGATTATCGGGAAAATGGAGCATTGTGAATACAAAGGCCATGGAGCATTGAGATAACAGAGTTCATGGAGCATTGTGATGAATGTGGTCATGGATCACTGTGATGACAAGTGTCCTGGAACCTAGTGATGACACGATTCATACAGCCTTGAGATGACAAGGGCCAAGGTGAAATGTGATGACACGTGTCCTGGGGCATTGTGATGACATTGGTCATCTTGCATTGTGATGACGGTGGTCATGTAGAATTTTGAAATAAGGTATCATGGAGCACTGTGATGACAAAGGCCAAGGAACATTTTGATGACATGTGTCATTGAGCAATGGGATGACACGGGAATGGAGTATTATGATGACAAGTGTTCTGGAGCATTGTGATGACAAGGGCATGGAGCATGGTGATTACAGGGGCCATGGAGCATTGGGATGACAACGGCATGGAGCCTTGTGATGACACGGACATGGAGCATTGTAATGATAGGCTATCGGGAGCATTGTGATGAAAAGGGGATGGAGCATTTTGATGACAGGGTCCAAGGAGAATTGTGCTGACAATGGCATGGAGCATTGTGATGAAAAGGGTACTGGAGCACTGTGAGGAAAGCAGTCATGGATCATTGTGATGACAGGGGTCATGGAGCTTGGTGATGACAAGGGTCATGGAGCATTGTGATGACACGGTCAAGGAACATTGTGATGACAAGAATTCTGGAGCATTGTGATGAAAGGGCATGGAGCATTGTGATCAAAGTTGACAAGGAGCATTGTGATGATATGGGCAGAGATCTTTGTGATGCCAGGGGACATGGAGCTTTTTGGTAAGAGAGGCCTTGGAGATTTGTGATGGCAGGCGTCATGGGGCATTGTGATGACAGTGGTCTTGGAGCATTGTGATGAATGTTGTCATGGAGCACTGTGATTACAGGGGCCATGGAGCACTGTGAATACAGAGGCTATGGAGCATTGAGATGTCAGGGTTCATGGAGCATTGTGATGGAAGTGATCATGGATCATTGTGATGACAAGTGTCCTGGAACCTTGTGATGTCACGGTTCATGGAGCATTGTGATGTCAAGGACCATGGCGAATTGTGATGACATCTGTCATGGGGCATTGTGATGACAGTGGTCATCTAGAATTGTGATGAAAGGTATCATGGAGCACTGTGATGACAGGGGCCATGGAACATTGTGATGACAAAGGCCATGGAGCATTGTGATGACAAGTGTCATGGGGCATTTTGATGACATTGGCATGGAGCATTGTGATGACAGGGGCCATGGATCATTGTGATGACAAGTGTCATGGGGCATTTTGATGCCATTGGCATGGAGCATTATGATGACAAGAGTTCTGGAGCATTTTGATGACAAGGGCATGGAGCATTGTGATGACAGGGCCCATGGAGCATTGTGATGAAAAGGGCAGGGAACATTGTGATGACTGGGTTCATGGAGCATTGTGATGAAAGGGGCCATGGAGCATTGAGATGACAGGCGTCATGAGGCATGGTGATGACAGTGGTCATGGAGCATTGTGATGAAAGAGATCATGGAGCAATATGATATCAGGGAACATGGAGCATCGTGATGACATGTGTCCTGGAACACTGTGATGACACGGTTCATCGAGTATTGTGATGACAAGGGTCATAGCGAATTGTGACGACAGGTGTCATGGGGCATTGTGATGACATTGATCATCTAGGAATTGTGATGAAAGGTGTCATGGAGCACTGTGATGACTGGGGGCATGAAGCATTGTTATGAAAATTGTCCTGGATTATTGTGATGACAGCAGTCATGGAGAATTGTGATGAAAGGGATTATGCAGCATTGTGTTGACAAGGGTATGGACTATTGTGATGACAATGGTCATGGAGAAATGTGATGAAAGTTTTCATGGAACATCGTGATGAAAATGCCTGGCAGCATTGTGACTATAAAGGCCATGGAGCATTGTGATGACAAGTGTCATGGAGCATTGTAATGAAAGGTTTCATTGTGCACTGTGATGACAAGGGGGATGGAGTATTGTGATGAAACTGGTCCTGGAGCATTGTGAAAACAAAAGCCATGGAGCTTTGTGATGACAGGCATCATGGAGCATTGTGAAGAAAGGGGCCATGGGGAATTGTAATGACAGAGAAATGTGAGGAAAATGGTCAGCGAGCGTTATGATTAAATTTGTCATTGAGAATTGTGATGAAATGCGACATAGAGCATTGTGATGACAAAGGTCATGGAAAACTGTGATGACCAGGGTCATGTAGCATTGTGATGACACGGTCATGGAACATTGTGATGACAAGAATTCTGGAGCATTGTGATGACAAGGGCCATGGAGCATTGTGATGCCACCATCATGGAACATTGTGATGACAAGAATTCTGGAGCATTGTGAGGAAACAGGCATGGAGCATTGTGATTATAGGGGACATGGAGCATTGTGTTGACATGGGCAGGGAACACTGTGATGACAGGTGTTATGGAGCAATGTGATGACAAGTGTCGTGGAGCATTGTGATGAGAGGGGCCTTGGAGAATTGTGATGACAGTGGTCATGGAGCATTGGGATGACATGGGCCATGGAGCATTGTGAAGACAAGATTCATGGAGCATTGTGATGACACGGGCATGAAGCATGGTGATGACAACAGACCTGGAGCATTGTGATGACAAGGGCATGGAGCATTGTGATGACAGGAGACATGGAGCATTGTCATGACATTGGCAGGGATCATTGTGATTCCAGGGATCATGGAGCATTGTGATGAGAAGTGTCATGCAATATTGTGCTGACACAGATCATGGAGCATTTTGATGAGAGTGGCCTTGGAGCACAGTGATGAGAGACGTCATGGGGCATTATGGTGACAGTGGTCCAGGAGCATTGTGATGAAAGTGTTCATGGAGCAACGCGATTATCGAGAAAATGGAGCATTGTGAATACAAAGGCCATGGAGCATTGAGATAACAGAGTTCATGGAGCATTGTGATGAATGTGGTCATGGATCACTGTGATGACAAGTGTCCTGGAACCTAGTGATGACACGGTTCATACAGCCTTGAGATGACAAGGGCCAAGGCGAAATGTGATGACACGTGTCCTGGGGCATTGTGATGACATTGGTCATCTTGCATTGTGATGACGGTGGTCATGTAGAATTTTGAAATAAGGTATCATGGAGCACTGTGATGACAAAGGCCAAGGAACATTTTGATGACAAGTGTCATTGAGCAATGGGATGACACGGGAATGGAGTATTATGATGACAAGTGTTCTGGAGCATTGTGATGACAAGGGCATGGAGCATGGTGATTCCAGGGGCCATGGAGCATTGTGATGACAACGGCATGGAGCATTGTGATGACACGGACATGGAGCATTGTAATGATAGGCTATCTGGAGCATTGTGATGAAAAGGGGATGGAGCATTTTGATGACAGGGTCCAAGGAGAATTGTGCTGACAATGGCATGGAGCATTGTGATGAAAAGGGTACTGGAGCACTGTGAGGAAAGCAGTCATGGATCATTGTGATGACAGGGGTCATGGAGCTTTGTGATGACAAGGGTCATGGAGCATTGTGATGACACGGTCAAGGAACATTGTGATGACAAGAATTCTGGAGCATTGTGATGAAAGGGCATGGAGCATTGTGATCAAAGGTGACAAGGAGCATTGTGATGATATGGGCAGAGATCTTTGTGATGCCAGGGGACATGGAGCTTTTTGGTAAGAGAGGCCTTGGAGATTTGTGATGGCAGGCGTCATGGGGCATTGTGATGACAGTGGTCTTGGAGCATTGTGATGAATGTTGTCATGGAGCACTGTGATTACAGGGGCCATGGAGCACTGTGAATACAAAGGCTATGGAGCATTGAGATGTCAGGGTTCATGGAGCATTGTGATGGAAGTGATCATGGATCATTGTGATGACAAGTGTCCTGGAACCTTGTGATGTCACGGTTCATGGAGCATTGTGATGTCAAGGACCATGGCGAATTGTGATGACATCTGTCATGGGGCATTGTGATGACAGTGGTCATCTAGAATTGTGATGAAAGGTATCATGGAGCACAGTGATGACAGGGGCCATGGAACATTGTGATGACAAAGGCCATGGAGCATTGTGATGACAAGTGTCATGGGGCATTTTGATGACATTGGCATGGAACATTGTGATGACAGGGGCCATGGATCTTTGTGATGACAAGTGTCATGGGGCATTTTGATGCCATTGGCATGGAGCATTATGATGACAAGAGTTCTGGAGCATTTTGATGACAAGGGCATGGAGCATTGTGATGACAGGGCCCATGGAGCATTGTGATGAAAAGGGCAGGGAACATTGTGATGACTGGGTTCATGGAGCATTGTGATGAAAGGGGCCATGGAGCATTGAGATGACAGGCGTCATGAGGCATGGTGATGACAGTGGTCATGGAGCATTGTGATGAAAGAGATCATGGAGCAATATGATAACAGGGGCCATGGAGCATCGTGATGACATGTGTCCTGGAACACTGTGATGACACGGTTCATCGAGTATTGTGATGACAAGGGTCATAGCGAATTGTGACGACAGGTGTCATGGGGCATTGTGATGACATTGATCATCTAGGAATTGTGATGAAAGGTGTCATGGAGCACTGTGATGACTGGGGGCATGAAGCATTGTTATGAAAATTGTCCTGGATTATTGTGATGACAGCAGTCATGGAGAATTGTGATGAAAGGGATTATGCAGCATTGTGTTGACAAGGGTATGGACTATTGTGATGACAATGGTCATGGAGAAATGTGATGAAAGTTTTCATGGAACATCGTGATGAAAATGCCTGGGAGCATTGTGACTATAAAGGCCATGCAGCATTGTGATGACAAGTGTCATGGAGCATTGTAATGAAAGGTTTCATTGTGCACTGTGATGACAAGGGGGATGGAGTATTGTGATGAAACTGGTCCTGGAGCATTGTGAAAACAAAAGCCATGGAGCTTTGTGATGACAGGCATCATGGAGCATTGTGAAGAAAGGGGCCATGGGGAATTGTAATGACAGAGAAATGTGAGGAAAATGGTCAGCGAGCGTTATGATTAAATTGGTCATTGAGAATTGTGATGAAAAGCGACATAGAGCATTGTGATGACAAAGGTCATGGAGAACTGTGATGACCAGGGTCATGTAGCATTGTGAAGACACGGTCATGGAACATTGTGATGACAAGAATTCTGGAGCATTGTGATGACAAGGGCCATGGAGCATTGTGATGCCACGGTCATGGAACATTGTGATGACAAGAATTCTGGAGCATTGTGAGGAAACAGGCATGGAGCATTGTGATTATAGGGGACATGGAGCATTGTGATGACATGGGCAGGGAACACTGTGATGACAGGTGTTATGGAGCAATGTGATGACAAGTGTCGTGGAGCATTGTGATGAGAGGGGCCTTGGAGAATTGTGATGACAGTGGTCATGGAGCATTGGGATGACATGGGCCATGGAGCATTGTGAAGACAAGATTCATGGAGCATTGTGATGACACGGGCATGAAGCATGGTGATGACAACAGACCTGGAGCATTGTGATGACAAGGGCATGGAGCATTGTGATGACAGGAGACATGGAGCATTGTCATGACATTGGCAGGGATCATTGTGATTCCAGGGATCATGGAGCATTGTGATGACAAGTGTCATGCAATATTGTGCTGACACAGATCATGGAGCATTTTGATGAGAGTGGCCTTGGAGCACAGTGATGAGAGACGTCATGGGGCATTATGGTGACAGTGGTCCAGGAGCATTGTCATGAAAGTGTTCATGGAGCAACGCGATTATCGGGAAAATGGAGCATTGTGAATACAAAGGCCATGGAGCATTGAGATAACAGAGTTCATGGAGCATTGTGATGAATGTGGTCATGGATCACTGTGATGACAAGTGTCCTGGAACCTAGTGATGACACGATTCATACAGCCTTGAGATGACAAGGGCCAAGGTGAAATGTGATGACACGTGTCCTGGGGCATTGTGATGACATTGGTCATCTTGCATTGTGATGACGGTGGTCATGTAGAATTTTGAAATAAGGTATCATGGAGCACTGTGATGACAAAGGCCAAGGAACATTTTGATGACATGTGTCATTGAGCAATGGGATGACACGGGAATGGAGTATTATGATGACAAGTGTTCTGGAGCATTGTGATGACAAGGGCATGGAGCATGGTGATTACAGGGGCCATGGAGCATTGGGATGACAACGGCATGGAGCCTTGTGATGACACGGACATGGAGCATTGTAATGATAGGCTATCGGGAGCATTGTGATGAAAAGGGGATGGAGCATTTTGATGACAGGGTCCAAGGAGAATTGTGCTGACAATGGCATGGAGCATTGTGATGAAAAGGGTACTGGAGCACTGTGAGGAAAGCAGTCATGGATCATTGTGATGACAGGGGTCATGGAGCTTGGTGATGACAAGGGTCATGGAGCATTGTGATGACACGGTCAAGGAACATTGTGATGACAAGAATTCTGGAGCATTGTGATGAAAGGGCATGGAGCATTGTGATCAAAGTTGACAAGGAGCATTGTGATGATATGGGCAGAGATCTTTGTGATGCCAGGGGACATGGAGCTTTTTGGTAAGAGAGGCCTTGGAGATTTGTGATGGCAGGCGTCATGGGGCATTGTGATGACAGTGGTCTTGGAGCATTGTGATGAATGTTGTCATGGAGCACTGTGATTACAGGGGCCATGGAGCACTGTGAATACAGAGGCTATGGAGCATTGAGATGTCAGGGTTCATGGAGCATTGTGATGGAAGTGATCATGGATCATTGTGATGACAAGTGTCCTGGAACCTTGTGATGTCACGGTTCATGGAGCATTGTGATGTCAAGGACCATGGCGAATTGTGATGACATCTGTCATGGGGCATTGTGATGACAGTGGTCATCTAGAATTGTGATGAAAGGTATCATGGAGCACTGTGATGACAGGGGCCATGGAACATTGTGATGACAAAGGCCATGGAGCATTGTGATGACAAGTGTCATGGGGCATTTTGATGACATTGGCATGGAGCATTGTGATGACAGGGGCCATGGATCATTGTGATGACAAGTGTCATGGGGCATTTTGATGCCATTGGCATGGAGCATTATGATGACAAGAGTTCTGGAGCATTTTGATGACAAGGGCATGGAGCATTGTGATGACAGGGCCCATGGAGCATTGTGATGAAAAGGGCAGGGAACATTGTGATGACTGGGTTCATGGAGCATTGTGATGAAAGGGGCCATGGAGCATTGAGATGACAGGCGTCATGAGGCATGGTGATGACAGTGGTCATGGAGCATTGTGATGAAAGAGATCATGGAGCAATATGATATCAGGGAACATGGAGCATCGTGATGACATGTGTCCTGGAACACTGTGATGACACGGTTCATCGAGTATTGTGATGACAAGGGTCATAGCGAATTGTGACGACAGGTGTCATGGGGCATTGTGATGACATTGATCATCTAGGAATTGTGATGAAAGGTGTCATGGAGCACTGTGATGACTGGGGGCATGAAGCATTGTTATGAAAATTGTCCTGGATTATTGTGATGACAGCAGTCATGGAGAATTGTGATGAAAGGGATTATGCAGCATTGTGTTGACAAGGGTATGGACTATTGTGATGACAATGGTCATGGAGAAATGTGATGAAAGTTTTCATGGAACATCGTGATGAAAATGCCTGGCAGCATTGTGACTATAAAGGCCATGGAGCATTGTGATGACAAGTGTCATGGAGCATTGTAATGAAAGGTTTCATTGTGCACTGTGATGACAAGGGGGATGGAGTATTGTGATGAAACTGGTGTTGGAGCATTGTGAAAACAAAAGCCATGGAGCTTTGTGATGACAGGCATCATGGAGCATTGTGAAGAAAGGGGCCATGGGGAATTGTAATGACAATAGAGAAATGTGATGAAAATGGTCAGCGAGCTTTATGATTAAAGTGGTCATTGAGAATTGTGATGAAAAGCGACATAGAGCATTGTGATGACAAAGGCCATGGAGAACTGTGATGACCAGGGTCATGTAGCATTGTGATGACACGGTCATGGAACATTGTGATGACAAGAATTCTGGAGCATTGTGATGACAAGGGCCATGGAGCATTGTGATGCCACGGTCATGGAACATTGTGATGACAAGAATTCTGGAGCATTGTGAGGAAACATGCATGGAGCATTGTGATTATAGGGGACAAGGAGCATTGTGATGACATGGGCAGGGAAGACTGTGATGACAGGTGTTATGGAGCAATGTGATGACAAGTGTCGAGGAGCATTGTGATGAGAGGGGCCTTGGAGAATTGTGATGACAGTGGTCATGGAGCATTGTGAAGACAAGATTCATGGAGCATTGTGATGACACGGGCATGAAGCATGGTGATGAAAACAGACCTGGAGCATTGTGATGACAAGGGCATGGAGCATTGTGATGACAGGAGACATGGAGCATTGTCATGACATTGGCAGGGATCATTGTGATTCCAGGGATCTTGGAGCATTGTGATGACAAGTGTCATGCAATATTGTGCTGACACAGATCATGGAGCATTTTGATGAGAGTGGCCTTGGAGCACAGTGATGAGAGACGTCATGGGGCATTATGGTGACAGTCGTCCAGGAGCATTGTCATGAAAGTGTTCATGGAGCAACGCGATTATCGGGAAAATGGAGCATTGTGAATACAAAGGCCATGGAGCATTGAGATAACAGAGTTCATGGAGCATTGTGATGTAAGTGGTCATGGATCACTGTGATGACAAGTGTCCTGGAACCTAGTGATGACATGGTTCATACAGCCTTGAGATGACAAGGGCCAAGGCGAAATGTGATGACACGTGTCCTGGGGCATTGTGATGACATTGGTCATCTTGCATTGTGATGACGGTGGTCATGTAGAATTTTGAAATAAGGTATCATGGAGCACTGTGATGACAAAGGCCAAGGAACATTTTGATGACATGTGTCATTGAGCAATGGGATGACACGGGAATGGAGTATTATGATGACAAGTGTTCTGGAGCATTGTGATGACAAGGGCATGGAGCATGGTGATTACAGGGGCCATGGAGCATTGGGATGACAACGGCATGGAGCATTGTGATGACACGGACATGGAGCATTGTAATGATAGGCTATCGGGAGCATTGTGATGAAAAGGGGATGGAGCATTTTGATGACAGGGTCCAAGGAGAATTGTGCTGACAATGGCATGGAGCATTGTGATGAAAAGGGTACTGGAGCACTGTGAGGAAAGCAGTCATGGATCATTGTGATGACAGGGGTCATGGAGCTTGGTGATGACAAGGGTCATGGAGCATTGTGATGACACGGTCAAGGAACATTGTGATGACAAGAATTCTGGAGCATTGTGATGAAAGGGCATGGAGCATTGTGATCAAAGGTGACAAGGAGCATTGTGATGATATGGGCAGAGATCTTTGTGATGCCAGGGGACATGGAGCTTTTTGGTAAGAGAGGCCTTGGAGATTTGTGATGGCAGGCGTCATGGGGCATTGTGATGACAGTGGTCTTGGAGCATTGTGATGAATGTTGTCATGGAGCACTGTGATTACAGGGGCCATGGAGCACTGTGAATACAAAGGCTATGGAGCATTGAGATGTCAGGGTTCATGGAGCATTGTGATGGAAGTGATCATGGATCATTGTGATGACAAGTGTCCTGGAACCTTGTGATGTCACGGTTCATGGAGCATTGTGATGTTAAGGACCATGGCGAATTGTGATGACATCTGTCATGGGGCATTGTGATGACAGTGGTCATCTAGAATTGTGATGAAAGGTATCATGGAGCACAGTGATGACAGGGGCCATGGAACATTGTGATTACAAAGGCCATGGAGCATTGTGATGACAAGTGTCATGGGGCATTTTGATGACATTGGCATGGAACATTGTGATGACAGGGGCCATGGATCATTGTGATGACAAGTGTCATGGGGCATTTTGATGCCATTGGCATGGAGCATTATGATGACAAGAGTTCTGGAGAATTTTGATGACAAGGGCATGGAGCATTGTGATGACAGGGCCCATGGAGCATTGTGATGAAAAGGGCAGGGAACATTGTGATGACTGGGTTCATGGAGCATTGTGATGAAAGGGGCCATGGAGCATTGAGATGACAGGCGTCATGAGGCATGGTGATGACAGTGGTCATGGAGCATTGTGATGAAAGAGATCATGGAGCAATATGATAACAGGGGCCATGGAGCATCGTGATGACATGTGTCCTGGAACACTGTGATGACACGGTTCATCGAGTATTGTGATGACAAGGGTCATAGCGAATTGTGACGACAGGTGTCATGGGGCATTGTGATGACATTGATCATCTAGGAATTGTGATGAAAGGTGTCATGGAGCACTGTGATGACTGGGGGCATGAAGCATTGTTATGAAAATTGTCCTGGATTATTGTGATGACAGCAGTCATGGAGAATTGTGATGAAAGGGATTATGCAGCATTGTGTTGACAAGGGTATGGACTATTGTGATGACAATGGTCATGGAGAAATGTGATGAAAGTTTTCATGGAACATCGTGATGAAAATGCCTGGGAGCATTGTGACTATAAAGGCCATGCAGCATTGTGATGACAAGTGTCATGGAGCATTGTAATGAAAGGTTTCATTGTGCACTGTGATGACAAGGGGGATGGAGTATTGTGATGAAACTGGTCCTGGAGCATTGTGAAAACAAAAGCCATGGAGCTTTGTGATGACAGGCATCATGGAGCATTGTGAAGAAAGGGGCCATGGGGAATTGTAATGACAGAGAAATGTGAGGAAAATGGTCAGCGAGCGTTATGATTAAATTGGTCATTGAGAATTGTGATGAAAAGCGACATAGAGCATTGTGATGACAAAGGTCATGGAGAACTGTGATGACCAGGGTCATGTAGCATTGTGAAGACACGGTCATGGAACATTGTGATGACAAGAATTCTGGAGCATTGTGATGACAAGGGCCATGGAGCATTGTGATGCCACGGTCATGGAACATTGTGATGACAAGAATTCTGGAGCATTGTGAGGAAACAGGCATGGAGCATTGTGATTATAGGGGACATGGAGCATTGTGATGACATGGGCAGGGAACACTGTGATGACAGGTGTTATGGAGCAATGTGATGACAAGTGTCGTGGAGCATTGTGATGAGAGGGGCCTTGGAGAATTGTGATGACAGTGGTCATGGAGCATTGGGATGACATGGGCCATGGAGCATTGTGAAGACAAGATTCATGGAGCATTGTGATGACACGGGCATGAAGCATGGTGATGACAACAGACCTGGAGCATTGTGATGACAAGGGCATGGAGCATTGTGATGACAGGAGACATGGAGCATTGTCATGACATTGGCAGGGATCATTGTGATTCCAGGGATCATGGAGCATTGTGATGACAAGTGTCATGCAATATTGTGCTGACACAGATCATGGAGCATTTTGATGAGAGTGGCCTTGGAGCACAGTGATGAGAGACGTCATGGGGCATTATGGTGACAGTGGTCCAGGAGCATTGTCATGAAAGTGTTCATGGAGCAACGCGATTATCGGGAAAATGGAGCATTGTGAATACAAAGGCCATGGAGCATTGAGATAACAGAGTTCATGGAGCATTGTGATGAATGTGGTCATGGATCACTGTGATGACAAGTGTCCTGGAACCTAGTGATGACACGATTCATACAGCCTTGAGATGACAAGGGCCAAGGTGAAATGTGATGACACGTGTCCTGGGGCATTGTGATGACATTGGTCATCTTGCATTGTGATGACGGTGGTCATGTAGAATTTTGAAATAAGGTATCATGGAGCACTGTGATGACAAAGGCCAAGGAACATTTTGATGACATGTGTCATTGAGCAATGGGATGACACGGGAATGGAGTATTATGATGACAAGTGTTCTGGAGCATTGTGATGACAAGGGCATGGAGCATGGTGATTACAGGGGCCATGGAGCATTGGGATGACAACGGCATGGAGCCTTGTGATGACACGGACATGGAGCATTGTAATGATAGGCTATCGGGAGCATTGTGATGAAAAGGGGATGGAGCATTTTGATGACAGGGTCCAAGGAGAATTGTGCTGACAATGGCATGGAGCATTGTGATGAAAAGGGTACTGGAGCACTGTGAGGAAAGCAGTCATGGATCATTGTGATGACAGGGGTCATGGAGCTTGGTGATGACAAGGGTCATGGAGCATTGTGATGACACGGTCAAGGAACATTGTGATGACAAGAATTCTGGAGCATTGTGATGAAAGGGCATGGAGCATTGTGATCAAAGTTGACAAGGAGCATTGTGATGATATGGGCAGAGATCTTTGTGATGCCAGGGGACATGGAGCTTTTTGGTAAGAGAGGCCTTGGAGATTTGTGATGGCAGGCGTCATGGGGCATTGTGATGACAGTGGTCTTGGAGCATTGTGATGAATGTTGTCATGGAGCACTGTGATTACAGGGGCCATGGAGCACTGTGAATACAGAGGCTATGGAGCATTGAGATGTCAGGGTTCATGGAGCATTGTGATGGAAGTGATCATGGATCATTGTGATGACAAGTGTCCTGGAACCTTGTGATGTCACGGTTCATGGAGCATTGTGATGTCAAGGACCATGGCGAATTGTGATGACATCTGTCATGGGGCATTGTGATGACAGTGGTCATCTAGAATTGTGATGAAAGGTATCATGGAGCACTGTGATGACAGGGGCCATGGAACATTGTGATGACAAAGGCCATGGAGCATTGTGATGACAAGTGTCATGGGGCATTTTGATGACATTGGCATGGAGCATTGTGATGACAGGGGCCATGGATCATTGTGATGACAAGTGTCATGGGGCATTTTGATGCCATTGGCATGGAGCATTATGATGACAAGAGTTCTGGAGCATTTTGATGACAAGGGCATGGAGCATTGTGATGACAGGGCCCATGGAGCATTGTGATGAAAAGGGCAGGGAACATTGTGATGACTGGGTTCATGGAGCATTGTGATGAAAGGGGCCATGGAGCATTGAGATGACAGGCGTCATGAGGCATGGTGATGACAGTGGTCATGGAGCATTGTGATGAAAGAGATCATGGAGCAATATGATATCAGGGAACATGGAGCATCGTGATGACATGTGTCCTGGAACACTGTGATGACACGGTTCATCGAGTATTGTGATGACAAGGGTCATAGCGAATTGTGACGACAGGTGTCATGGGGCATTGTGATGACATTGATCATCTAGGAATTGTGATGAAAGGTGTCATGGAGCACTGTGATGACTGGGGGCATGAAGCATTGTTATGAAAATTGTCCTGGATTATTGTGATGACAGCAGTCATGGAGAATTGTGATGAAAGGGATTATGCAGCATTGTGTTGACAAGGGTATGGACTATTGTGATGACAATGGTCATGGAGAAATGTGATGAAAGTTTTCATGGAACATCGTGATGAAAATGCCTGGCAGCATTGTGACTATAAAGGCCATGGAGCATTGTGATGACAAGTGTCATGGAGCATTGTAATGAAAGGTTTCATTGTGCACTGTGATGACAAGGGGGATGGAGTATTGTGATGAAACTGGTGTTGGAGCATTGTGAAAACAAAAGCCATGGAGCTTTGTGATGACAGGCATCATGGAGCATTGTGAAGAAAGGGGCCATGGGGAATTGTAATGACAATAGAGAAATGTGATGAAAATGGTCAGCGAGCTTTATGATTAAAGTGGTCATTGAGAATTGTGATGAAAAGCGACATAGAGCATTGTGATGACAAAGGCCATGGAGAACTGTGATGACCAGGGTCATGTAGCATTGTGATGACACGGTCATGGAACATTGTGATGACAAGAATTCTGGAGCATTGTGATGACAAGGGCCATGGAGCATTGTGATGCCACGGTCATGGAACATTGTGATGACAAGAATTCTGGAGCATTGTGAGGAAACATGCATGGAGCATTGTGATTATAGGGGACAAGGAGCATTGTGATGACATGGGCAGGGAAGACTGTGATGACAGGTGTTATGGAGCAATGTGATGACAAGTGTCGAGGAGCATTGTGATGAGAGGGGCCTTGGAGAATTGTGATGACAGTGGTCATGGAGCATTGTGAAGACAAGATTCATGGAGCATTGTGATGACACGGGCATGAAGCATGGTGATGAAAACAGACCTGGAGCATTGTGATGACAAGGGCATGGAGCATTGTGATGACAGGAGACATGGAGCATTGTCATGACATTGGCAGGGATCATTGTGATTCCAGGGATCTTGGAGCATTGTGATGACAAGTGTCATGCAATATTGTGCTGACACAGATCATGGAGCATTTTGATGAGAGTGGCCTTGGAGCACAGTGATGAGAGACGTCATGGGGCATTATGGTGACAGTCGTCCAGGAGCATTGTCATGAAAGTGTTCATGGAGCAACGCGATTATCGGGAAAATGGAGCATTGTGAATACAAAGGCCATGGAGCATTGAGATAACAGAGTTCATGGAGCATTGTGATGTAAGTGGTCATGGATCACTGTGATGACAAGTGTCCTGGAACCTAGTGATGACATGGTTCATACAGCCTTGAGATGACAAGGGCCAAGGCGAAATGTGATGACACGTGTCCTGGGGCATTGTGATGACATTGGTCATCTTGCATTGTGATGACGGTGGTCATGTAGAATTTTGAAATAAGGTATCATGGAGCACTGTGATGACAAAGGCCAAGGAACATTTTGATGACATGTGTCATTGAGCAATGGGATGACACGGGAATGGAGTATTATGATGACAAGTGTTCTGGAGCATTGTGATGACAAGGGCATGGAGCATGGTGATTACAGGGGCCATGGAGCATTGGGATGACAACGGCATGGAGCATTGTGATGACACGGACATGGAGCATTGTAATGATAGGCTATCGGGAGCATTGTGATGAAAAGGGGATGGAGCATTTTGATGACAGGGTCCAAGGAGAATTGTGCTGACAATGGCATGGAGCATTGTGATGAAAAGGGTACTGGAGCACTGTGAGGAAAGCAGTCATGGATCATTGTGATGACAGGGGTCATGGAGCTTGGTGATGACAAGGGTCATGGAGCATTGTGATGACACGGTCAAGGAACATTGTGATGACAAGAATTCTGGAGCATTGTGATGAAAGGGCATGGAGCATTGTGATCAAAGGTGACAAGGAGCATTGTGATGATATGGGCAGAGATCTTTGTGATGCCAGGGGACATGGAGCTTTTTGGTAAGAGAGGCCTTGGAGATTTGTGATGGCAGGCGTCATGGGGCATTGTGATGACAGTGGTCTTGGAGCATTGTGATGAATGTTGTCATGGAGCACTGTGATTACAGGGGCCATGGAGCACTGTGAATACAAAGGCTATGGAGCATTGAGATGTCAGGGTTCATGGAGCATTGTGATGGAAGTGATCATGGATCATTGTGATGACAAGTGTCCTGGAACCTTGTGATGTCACGGTTCATGGAGCATTGTGATGTTAAGGACCATGGCGAATTGTGATGACATCTGTCATGGGGCATTGTGATGACAGTGGTCATCTAGAATTGTGATGAAAGGTATCATGGAGCACAGTGATGACAGGGGCCATGGAACATTGTGATGACAAAGGCCATGGAGCATTGTGATGACAAGTGTCATGGGGCATTTTGATGACATTGGCATGGAACATTGTGATGACAGGGGCCATGGATCATTGTGATGACAAGTGTCATGGGGCATTTTGATGCCATTGGCATGGAGCATTATGATGACAAGAGTTCTGGAGCATTTTGATGACAAGGGCATGGAGCATTGTGATGACAGGGCCCATGGAGCATTGTGATGAAAAGGGCAGGGAACATTGTGATGACTGGGTTCATGGAGCATTGTGATGAAAGGGGCCATGGAGCATTGAGATGACAGGCGTCATGAGGCATGGTGATGACAGTGGTCATGGAGCATTGTGATGAAAGAGATCATGGAGCAATATGATAACAGGGGCCATGGAGCATCGTGATGACATGTGTCCTGGAACACTGTGATGACACGGTTCATCGAGTATTGTGATGACAAGGGTCATAGCGAATTGTGACGACAGGTGTCATGGGGCATTGTGATGACATTGATCATCTAGGAATTGTGATGAAAGGTGTCATGGAGCACTGTGATGACTGGGGGCATGAAGCATTGTTATGAAAATTGTCCTGGATTATTGTGATGACAGCAGTCATGGAGAATTGTGATGAAAGGGATTATGCAGCATTGTGTTGACAAGGGTATGGACTATTGTGATGACAATGGTCATGGAGAAATGTGATGAAAGTTTTCATGGAACATCGTGATGAAAATGCCTGGCAGCATTGTGACTATAAAGGCCATGGAGCATTGTGATGACAAGTGTCATGGAGCATTGTAATGAAAGGTTTCATTGTGCACTGTGATGACAAGGGGGATGGAGTATTGTGATGAAACTGGTCCTGGAGCATTGTGAAAACAAAAGCCATGGAGCTTTGTGATGACAGGCATCATGGAGCATTGTGAAGAAAGGGGCCATGGGGAATTGTAATGACAGAGAAATGTGAGGAAAATGGTCAGCGAGCGTTATGATTAAATTGGTCATTGAGAATTGTGATGAAAAGCGACATAGAGCATTGTGATGACAAAGGTCATGGAGAACTGTGATGACCAGGGTCATGTAGCATTGTGAAGACACGGTCATGGAACATTGTGATGACAAGAATTCTGGAGCATTGTGATGACAAGGGCCATGGAGCATTGTGATGCCACGGTCATGGAACATTGTGATGACAAGAATTCTGGAGCATTGTGAGGAAACAGGCATGGAGCATTGTGATTATAGGGGACATGGAGCATTGTGATGACATGGACAGGGAACACTGTGATGACAGGTGTTATGGAGCAATGTGATGACAAGTGTCGTGGAGCATTGTGATGAGAGGGGCCTTGGAGAATTGTGATGACAGTGGTCATGGAGCATTGGGATGACATGGGCCATGGAGCATTGTGAAGACAAGATTCATGGAGCATTGTGATGACACGGGCATGAAGCATGGTGATGACAACAGACCTGGAGCATTGTGATGACAAGGGCATGGAGCATTGTGATGACAGGAGACATGGAGCATTGTCATGACATTGGCAGGGATCATTGTGATTCCAGGGATCATGGAGCATTGTGATGACAAGTGTCATGCAATATTGTGCTGACACAGATCATGGAGCATTTTGATGAGAGTGGCCTTGGAGCACAGTGATGAGAGACGTCATGGGGCATTATGGTGACAGTGGTCCAGGAGCATTGTCATGAAAGTGTTCATGGAGCAACGCGATTATCGGGAAAATGGAGCATTGTGAATACAAAGGCCATGGAGAATTGAGATAACAGAGTTCATGGAGCATTGTGATGAATGTGGTCATGGATCACTGTGATGACAAGTGTCCTGGAACCTAGTGATGACACGATTCATACAGCCTTGAGATGACAAGGGCCAGGGTGAAATGTGATGACACGTGTCCTGGGGCATTGTGATGACATTGGTCATCTTGCATTGTGATGACGGTGGTCATGTAGAATTTTGAAATAAGGTATCATGGAGCACTGTGATGACAAAGGCCAAGGAACATTTTGATGACATGTGTCATTGAGCAATGGGATGACACGGGAATGGAGTATTATGATGACAAGTGTTCTGGAGCATTGTGATGACAAGGGCATGGAGCATGGTGATTACAGGGGCCATGGAGCATTGGGATGACAACGGCATGGAGCATTGTGATGACACGGACATGGAGCATTGTAATGATAGGCTATCGGGAGCATTGTGATGAAAAGGGGATGGAGCATTTTGATGACAGGGTCCAAGGAGAATTGTGCTGACAATGGCATGGAGCATTGTGATGAAAAGGGTACTGGAGCACTGTGAGGAAAGCAGTCATGGATCATTGTGATGACAGGGGTCATGGAGCTTGGTGATGACAAGGGTCATGGAGCATTGTGATGACACGGTCAAGGAACATTGTGATGACAAGAATTCTGGAGCATTGTGATGAAAGGGCATGGAGCATTGTGATCAAAGTTGACAAGGAGCATTGTGATGATATGGGCAGAGATCTTTGTGATGCCAGGGGACATGGAGCTTTTTGGTAAGAGAGGCCTTGGAGATTTGTGATGGCAGGCGTCATGGGGCATTGTGATGACAGTGGTCTTGGAGCATTGTGATGAATGTTGTCATGGAGCACTGTGATTACAGGGGCCATGGAGCACTGTGAATACAGAGGCTATGGAGCATTGAGATGTCAGGGTTCATGGAGCATTGTGATGGAAGTGATCATGGATCATTGTGATGACAAGTGTCCTGGAACCTTGTGATGTCACGGTTCATGGAGCATTGTGATGTCAAGGACCATGGCGAATTGTGATGACATCTGTCATGGGGCATTGTGATGACAGTGGTCATCTAGAATTGTGATGAAAGGTATCATGGAGCACTGTGATGACAGGGGCCATGGAACATTGTGATGACAAAGGCCATGGAGCATTGTGATGACAAGTGTCATGGGGCATTTTGATGACATTGGCATGGAGCATTGTGATGACAGGGGCCATGGATCATTGTGATGACAAGTGTCATGGGGCATTTTGATGCCATTGGCATGGAGCATTATGATGACAAGAGTTCTGGAGCATTTTGATGACAAGGGCATGGAGCATTGTGATGACAGGGCCCATGGAGCATTGTGATGAAAAGGGCAGGGAACATTGTGATGACTGGGTTCATGGAGCATTGTGATGAAAGGGGCCATGGAGCATTGTGATGACACGGTCATGGAACATTGTGATGACAAGAATTCTGGAGCATTGTGATGACAAGGGCCATGGAGCATTGTGATGCCACGGTCATGGAACATTGTGATGACAAGAATTCTGGAGCATTGTGAGGAAACATGCATGGAGCATTGTGATTATAGGGGACAAGGAGCATTGTGATGACATGGGCAGGGAAGACTGTGATGACAGGTGTTATGGAGCAATGTGATGACAAGTGTCGAGGAGCATTGTGATGAGAGGGGCCTTGGAGAATTGTGATGACAGTGGTCATGGAGCATTGTGAAGACAAGATTCATGGAGCATTGTGATGACACGGGCATGAAGCATGGTGATGACAACAGACCTGGAGCATTGTGATGACAAGGGCATGGAGCATTGTGATGACAGGAGACATGGAGCATTGTCATGACATTGGCAGGGATCATTGTGATTCCAGGGATCATGGAGCATTGTGATGACAAGTGTCATGCAATATTGTGCTGACACAGATCATGGAGCATTTTGATGAGAGTGGCCTTGGAGCACAGTGATGAGAGACGTCATGGGGCATTATGGTGACAGTGGTCCAGGAGCATTGTCATGAAAGTGTTCATGGAGCAACGCGATTATCGGGAAAATGGAGCATTGTGAATACAAAGGCCATGGAGCATTGAGATAACAGAGTTCATGGAGCATTGTGATGAAAGTGGTCATGGATCACTGTGATGACAAGTGTCCTGGAACCTAGTGATGACATGGTTCATACAGCCTTGAGATGACAAGGGCCAAGGCGAAATGTGATGACACGTGTCCTGGGGCATTGTGATGACATTGGTCATCTTGCATTGTGATGACGGTGGTCATGTAGAATTTTGAAATAAGGTATCATGGAGCACTGTGATGACAAAGGCCAAGGAACATTTTGATGACATGTGTCATTGAGCAATGGGATGACACGGGAATGGAGTATTATGATGACAAGTGTTCTGGAGCATTGTGATGACAAGGGCATGGAGCATGGTGATTACAGGGGCCATGGAGCATTGGGATGACAACGGCATGGAGCATTGTGATGACACGGACATGGAGCATTGTAAAGATAGGCTATCGGGAGCATTGTGATGAAAAGGGGATGGAGCATTTTGATGACAGGGTCCAAGGAGAATTGTGCTGACAATGGCATGGAGCATTGTGATGAAAAGGGTACTGGAGCACTGTGAGGAAAGCAGTCATGGATCATTGTGATGACAGGGGTCATGGAGCTTTGTGATGACAAGGGTCATGGAGCATTGTGATGACACGGTCAAGGAACATTGTGATGACAAGAATTCTGGAGCATTGTGATGAAAGGGCATGGAGCATTGTGATCAAAGGTGACAAGGAGCATTGTGATGATATGGGCAGAGATCTTTGTGATGCCAGGGGACATGGAGCTTTTTGGTAAGAGAGGCCTTGGAGATTTGTGATGGCAGGCGTCATGGGGCATTGTGATGACAGTGGTCTTGGAGCATTGTGATGAATGTTGTCATGGAGCACTGTGATTACAGGGGCCATGGAGCACTGTGAATACAAAGGCTATGGAGCATTGAGATGTCAGGGTTCATGGAGCATTGTGATGGAAGTGATCATGGATCATTGTGATGACAAGTGTCCTGGAACCTTGTGATGTCACGGTTCATGGAGCATTGTGATGTCAAGGACCATGGCGAATTGTGATGACATCTGTCATGGGGCATTGTGATGACAGTGGTCATCTAGAATTGTGATGAAAGGTATCATGGAGCACAGTGATGACAGGGGCCATGGAACATTGTGATGACAAAGGCCATGGAGCATTGTGATGACAAGTGTCATGGGGCATTTTGATGACATTGGCATGGAGCATTGTGATGACAGGGGCCATGGAACATTGTGATGACAAGTGTCATGGGGCATTTTGATGCCATTGGCATGGAGCATTATGATGACAAGAGTTCTGGAGCATTTTGATGACAAGGGCATGGAGCATTGTGATGACAGGGCCCATGGAGCATTGTGATGAAAAGGGCAGGGAACATTGTGATGACTGGGTTCATGGAGCATTGTGATGAAAGGGGCCATGGAGCATTGAGATGACAGGCGTCATGAGGCATGGTGATGACAGTGGTCATGGAGCATTGTGATGAAAGAGATCATGGAGCAATATGATAACAGGGGCCATGGAGCATCGTGATGACATGTGTCCTGGAACACTGTGATGACACGGTTCATCGAGTATTGTGATGACAAGGGTCATAGCGAATTGTGACGACAGGTGTCATGGGGCATTGTGATGACATTGATCATGTAGGAATTGTGATGAAAGGTGTCATGGAGCACTGTGATGACTGGGGGCATGAAGCATTGTTATGAAAATTGTCCTGGATTATTGTGATGACAGCAGTCATGGAGAATTGTGATGAAAGGGATTATGCAGCATTGTGTTGACAAGGGTATGGACTATTGTGATGACAATGGTCATGGAGAAATGTGATGAAAGTTTTCATGGAACATCGTGATGAAAATGCCTGGCAGCATTGTGACTATAAAGGCCATGGAGCATTGTGATGACAAGTGTCATGGAGCATTGTAATGAAAGGTTTCATTGTGCACTGTGATGACAAGGGGGATGGAATATTGTGATGAAACTGGTCCTGGAGCATTGTGAAAACAAAAGCCATGGAGCTTTGTGATGACAGGCATCATGGAGCATTGTGAAGAAAGGGGCCATGGGGAATTGTAATGACAATAGAGAAATGTGATGAAAATGGTCAGCGAGCGTTATGATTAAAGTGGTCATTGAGAATTGTGATGAAAAGCGACATAGAGCATTGTGATGACAAAGGCCATGGAGAACTGTGATGACCAGGGTCATGTAGCATTGTGATGACACGGTCATGGAACATTGTGATGACAAGAATTCTGGAGCATTGTGATGACAAGGGCCATGGAGCATTGTGATGCCACGGTCATGGAACATTGTGATGACAAGAATTCTGGAGCATTGTGAGGAAACATGCATGGAGCATTGTGATTATAGGGGACAAGGAGCATTGTGATGACATGGGCAGGGAAGACTGTGATGACAGGTGTTATGGAGCAATGTGATGACAAGTGTCGAGGAGCATTGTGATGAGAGGGGCCTTGGAGAATTTTGATGACAGTGGTCATGGAGCATTGTGAAGACAAGAATCATGGAGCATTGTGATGACACGGGCATGAAGCATGGTGATGACAACAGACCTGGAGCATTGTGATGACAAGGGCATGGAGCATTGTGATGACAGGAGACATGGAGCATTGTCATGACATTGGCAGGGATCATTGTGATTCCAGGGATCATGGAGCATTGTGATGACAAGTGTCATGCAATATTGTGCTGACACAGATCATGGAGCATTTTGATGAGAGTGGCCTTGGAGCACAGTGATGAGAGACGTCATGGGGCATTATGGTGACAGTGGTCCAGGAGCATTGTCATGAAAGTGTTCATGGAGCAACGCGATTATCGGGAAAATGGAGCATTGTGAATACAAAGGCCATGGAGCATTGAGATAACAGAGTTCATGGAGCATTGTGATGAAAGTGGTCATGGATCACTGTGATGACAAGTGTCCTGGAACCTAGTGATGACATGGTTCATACAGCCTTGAGATGACAAGGGCCAAGGCGAAATGTGATGACACGTGTCCTGGGGCATTGTGATGACATTGGTCATCTTGCATTGTGATGACGGTGGTAATGTAGAATTTTGAAATAAGGTATCATGGAGCACTGTGATGACAAAGGCCAAGGAATATTTTGATGACATGTGTCATTGAGCAATGGGATGACACGGGAATGGAGTATTATGATGACAAGTGTTCTGGAGCATTGTGATGACAAGGGCATGGAGCATGGTGATTACAGGGGCCATGGAGCATTGTGATGACAACGGCATGGAGCATTGTGATGACACGGACATGGAGCATTGTAAAGATAGGCTATCGGGAGCATTGTGATGAAAAGGGGATGGAGCATTTTGATGACAGGGTCCAAGGAGAATTGTGCTGACAATGGCATGGAGCATTGTGATGAAAAGGGTACTGGAGCACTGTGAGGAAAGCAGTCATGGATCATTGTGATGACAGGGGTCATGGAGCTTTGTGATGACAAGGGTCATGGAGCATTGTGATGACACAGTCAAGGAACATTGTGATGACAAGTATTCTGGAGCATTGTGATGAAAGGGCATGGAGCATTGTGATCAAAGGTGACAAGGAGCATTGTGATGATATGGGCAGAGATCTTTGTGATGCCAGGGGACATGGAGCTTTTTGGTAAGAGAGGCCATGGAGATTTGTGATGGCAGGCGTCATGGGGCATTGTGATGACAGTGGTCTTGGAGCATTGTGATGAATGTTGTCATGGAGCACTGTGATTACAGGGGCCATGGAGCACTGTGAATACAAAGGCTATGGAGCATTGAGATGTCAGGGTTCATGGAGCATTGTGATGGAAGTGATCATGGATCATTTTGATGACAAGTGTCCTGGAACCTTGTGATGTCACGGTTCATGGAGCATTGTGATGTCAAGGACCATGGCGAATTGTGATGACATCTGTCATAGGGCATTGTGATGACAGTGGTCATCTAGAATTGTGATGAAAGGTATCATGGAGCACTGTGATGACAGGGGCCATGGAACATTGTGATGACAAAGGCCATGGAGCATTGTGATGACAAGTGTCATGGGACATTTTGATGACATTGGCATGGAGCATTGTGATGACAGGGGCCATGGAACATTGTGATGACAAGTGTCATGGGGCATTTTGATGACATTGGCATGGAGCATTATGTTGACAAGAGTTCTGGAGCATTTTGATGACAAGGGCATGGAGCATTGTGATGACAGGGCCCATGGAGCATTGTGATGAAAAGGGCAGGGAACATTGTGATGACTGGGTTCATGGAGCATTGTGATGAAAGGGGCCATGGAGCATTGAGATGACAGGCGTCATGAGGCATGGTGATGACAGTGGTCATGGAGCATTGTGATGAAAGAGATCATGGAGCAATATGATAACAGGGGCCATGGAGCATTGTGATGACAGGTGTATTGGAGCATTGTGATGAAAGTCGTCATGGATCATCGTGATGACATGTGTCCTGGAACACTGTGATGACACGGTTCATCGAGTATTGTGATGACAAGGGTCATAGCGAATTGTGACGACAGGTGTCATGGGGCATTGTGATGACATTGATCATCTAGGAATTGTGATGAAAGGTGTCATGGAGCACTGTGATGACAGGGGGCATGAAGCATTGTTATGAAAATTGTCCTGGATTATTGTGATGACAGCAGTCATGGAGAATTGTGATGACAGGGACTATGTGGCATTGTGTTGACAATGGTATGGACTATTTGGATGACAATGGTCGGTCATGGAGAAATGTGATGAAAGTTTTCATGGAACATCGTGATGAAAATGCCTGGGAGCATTGTGACTATAAAGGCCATGGAGCATTGTGATGACAAGTGTCATGGAGCATTGTAATGAAAGGTTTCATTGTGCACTGTGATGACAAGGGGGATGGAGTATTGTGATGAAACTGGTCCTGGAGCATTGTGAAAACAAAAGCCATGGAGCTTTGTGATGACAGGCATCATGGAGCATTGTGAAGAAAGGGGCCATGGGGAATTGTAATGACAGAGAAATGTGAGGAAAATGGTCAGCGAGCGTTATGATTAAATTGGTCATTGAGAATTGTGATGAAAAGCGACATAGAGCATTGTGATGACAAAGGTCATGGAGAACTGTGATGACCAGGGTCATGTAGCATTGTGATGCCACGGTCATGGAACATTGTGATGACAAGAATTCTGGAGCATTGTGATGACAAGGGCCATGGAGCATTGTGATGCCACCGTCATGGAACATTGTGATGACAAGAATTCTGGAGCATTGTGAGGAAACAGGCATGGAGCATTGTGATTATAGGGGACATGGAGCATTGTGATGACATGGGCAGGGAACACTGTGATGACAGGTGTTATGGAGCAATGTAATGACAAGTGTCGTGGAGCATTGTGATGAGAGGGGCCTTGGAGAATTGTGATGACAGTGGTCATGGAGCATTGGGATGACATGGGCCATGGAGCATTGTGAAGACAAGATTCATGGAGCATTGTGATGACACGGGCATGAAGCATGGTGATGACAACAGACCTGGAGCATTGTGATGACAAGGGCATGGAGCATTGTGATGACAGGAGACATGGAGCATTGTCATGACATTGGCAGGGATCATTGTGATTCCAGGGATCATGGAGCATTGTGATGACAAGTGTCATGCAATATTGTGCTGACACAGATCATGGAGCATTTTGATGAGAGTGGCCTTGGAGCACAGTGATGAGAGACGTCATGGGGCATTATGGTGACAGTGGTCCAGGAGCATTGTGATGAAAGTGTTCATGGAGCAACGCGATTATCGGGAAAATGGAGCATTGTGAATACAAAGGCCATGGAGCATTGAGATAACAGAGTTCATGGAGCATTGTGATGAATGTGGTCATGGATCACTGTGATGACAAGTGTCCTGGAACCTAGTGATGACACGGTTCATACAGCCTTGAGATGACAAGGGCCAAGGCGAAATGTGATGACACGTGTCCTGGGGCATTGTGATGACATTGGTCATCTTGCATTGTGATGACGGTGGTCATGTAGAATTTTGAAATAAGGTATCATGGAGCACTGTGATGACAAAGGCCAAGGAACATTTTGATGACAAGTGTCATTGAGCAATGGGATGACACGGGAATGGAGTATTATGATGACAAGTGTTCTGCAGCATTGTGATGACAAGGGCATGGAGCATGGTGATTACAGGGGCCATGGAGCATTGTGATGACAACGGCATGGAGCATTGTGATGACACGGACATGGAGCATTGTAATGATAGGCTATCTGGAGCATTGTGATGAAAAGGGGATGGAGCATTTTGATGACAGGGTCCAAGGAGAATTGTGCTGACAATGGCATGGAGCATTGTGATGAAAAGGGTACTGGAGCACTGTGAGGAAAGCAGTCATGGATCATTGTGATGACAGGGGTCATGGAACTTTGTGATGACAAGGGTCATGGAGCATTGTGATGACACGGTCAAGGAACATTGTGATGACAAGAATTCTGGAGCATTGTGATGAAAGGGCATGGAGCATTGTGATCAAAGGTGACAAGGAGCATTGTGATGATATGGGCAGAGATCTTTGTGATGCCAGGGGACATGGAGCTTTTTGGTAAGAGAAGCCTTGGAGATTTGTGATGGCAGGCGTCATGGGGCATTGTGATGACAGTGGTCTTGGAGCATTGTGATGAATGTTGTCATGGAGCACTGTGATTACAGGGGCCATGGAGCACTGTGAATACAAAGGCTATGGAGCATTGAGATGTCAGGGTTCATGGAGCATTGTGATGGAAGTGATCATGGATCATTGTGATGACAAGTGTCCTGGAACCTTGTGATGTCACGGTTCATGGAGCATTGTGATGTCAAGGACCATGGCGAATTGTGATGACATCTGTCATGGGGCATTGTGATGACAGTGGTCATCTAGAATTGTGATGAAAGGTATCATGGAGCACAGTGATGACAGGGGCCATGGAACATTGTGATGACAAAGGCCATGGAGCATTGTGATGACAAGTGTCATGGGGCATTTTGATGACATTGGCATGGAGCATTGTGATGACAGGGGCCATGGAACATTGTGATGACAAGTGTCATGGGGCATTTTGATGCCATTGGCATGGAGCATTATGATGACAAGAGTTCTGGAGCATTTTGATGACAAGGGCATGGAGCATTGTGATGACAGGGCCCATGGAGCATTGTGATGAAAAGGGCAGGGAACATTGTGATGACTGGGTTCATGGAGCATTGTGATGAAAGGGGCCATGGAGCATTGAGATGACAGGCGTCATGAGGCATGGTGATGACAGTGGTCATGGAGCATTGTGATGAAAGAGATCATGGAGCAATATGATAACAGGGGCCATGGAGCATCGTGATGACATGTGTCCTGGAACACTGTGATGACACGGTTCATCGAGTATTGTGATGACAAGGGTCATAGCGAATTGTGACGACAGGTGTCATGGGGCATTGTGATGACATTGATCATGTAGGAATTGTGATGAAAGGTGTCATGGAGCACTGTGATGACTGGGGGCATGAAGCATTGTTATGAAAATTGTCCTGGATTATTGTGATGACAGCAGTCATGGAGAATTGTGATGAAAGGGATTATGCAGCATTGTGTTGACAAGGGTATGGACTATTGTGATGACAATGGTCATGGAGAAATGTGATGAAAGTTTTCATGGAACATCGTGATGAAAATGCCTGGCAGCATTGTGACTATAAAGGCCATGGAGCATTGTGATGACAAGTGTCATAGAGCATTGTAATGAAAGGTTTCATTGTGCACTGTGATGACAAGGGGGATGGAATATTGTGATGAAACTGGTCCTGGAGCATTGTGAAAACAAAAGCCATGGAGCTTTGTGATGACAGGCATCATGGAGCATTGTGAAGAAAGGGGCCATGGGGAATTGTAATGACAATAGAGAAATGTGATGAAAATGGTCAGCGAGCGTTATGATTAAAGTGGTCATTGAGAATTGTGATGAAAAGCGACAAAGAGCATTGTGATGACAAAGGCCATGGAGAACTGTGATGACCAGGGTCATGTAGCATTGTGATGACACGGTCATGGAACATTGTGATGACAAGAATTCTGGAGCATTGTGATGACAAGGGCCATGGAGCATTGTGATGCCACGGTCATGGAACATTGTGATGACAAGAATTCTGGAGCATTGTGAGGAAACATGCATGGAGCATTGTGATTATAGGGGACAAGGAGCATTGTGATGACATGGGCAGGGAAGACTGTGATGACAGGTGTTATGGAGCAATGTGATGACAAGTGTCGAGGAGCATTGTGATGAGAGGGGCCTTGGAGAATTTTGATGACAGTGGTCATGGAGCATTGTGAAGACAAGAATCATGGAGCATTGTGATGACACGGGCATGAAGCATGGTGATGACAACAGACCTGGAGCATTGTGATGACAAGGGCATGGAGCATTGTGATGACAGGAGACATGGAGCATTGTCATGACATTGGCAGGGATCATTGTGATTCCAGGGATCATGGAGCATTGTGATGACAAGTGTCATGCAATATTGTGCTGACACAGATCATGGAGCATTTTGATGAGAGTGGCCTTGGAGCACAGTGATGAGAGACGTCATGGGGCATTATGGTGACAGTGGTCCAGGAGCATTGTCATGAAAGTGTTCATGGAGCAACGCGATTATCGGGAAAATGGAGCATTGTGAATACAAAGGCCATGGAGCATTGAGATAACAGAGTTCATGGAGCATTGTGATGAAAGTGGTCATGGATCACTGTGATGACAAGTGTCCTGGAACCTAGTGATGACATGGTTCATACAGCCTTGAGATGACAAGGGCCAAGGCGAAATGTGATGACACGTGTCCTGGGGCATTGTGATGACATTGGTCATCTTGCATTGTGATGACGGTGGTCATGTAGAATTTTGAAATAAGGTATCATGGAGCACTGTGATGACAAAGGCCAAGGAACATTTTGATGACATGTGTCATTGAGCAATGGGATGACACGGGAATGGAGTATTATGATGACAAGTGTTCTGGAGCATTGTGATGACAACGGCATGGAGCATTGTGATGACACGGACATGGAGCATTGTAAAGATAGGCTATCTGGAGCATTGTGATGAAAAGGGGATGGAGCATTTTGATGACAGGGTCCAAGGAGAATTGTGCTGACAATGGCATGGAGCATTGTGATGAAAAGGGTACTGGAGCACTGTGAGGAAAGCAGTCATGGATCATTGTGATGACAGGGGTCATGGAGCTTTGTGATGACAAGGGTCATGGAGCATTGTGATGACACAGTCAAGGAACATTGTGATGACAAGTATTCTGGAGCATTGTGATGAAAGGGCATGGAGCATTGTGATCAAAGTTGACAAGGAGCATTGTGATGATATGGGCAGAGATCTTTGTGATGCCAGGGGACATGGAGCTTTTTGGTAAGAGAGGCCATGGAGATTTGTGATGGCAGGCGTCATGGGGCATTGTGATGACAGTGGTCTTGGAGCATTGTGATGAATGTTGTCATGGAGCACTGTGATTACAGGGGCCATGGAGCACTGTGAATACAAAGGCTATGGAGCATTGAGATGTCAGGGTTCATGGAGCATTGTGATGGAAGTGATCATGGATCATTTTGATGACAAGTGTCCTGGAACCTTGTGATGTCACGGTTCATGGAGCATTGTGATGTCAAGGACCATGGCGAATTGTGACGACATCTGTCATAGGGCATTGTGATGACAGTGGTCATCTAGAATTGTGATGAAAGGTATCATGGAGCACTGTGATGACAGGGGCCATGGAACATTGTGATGACAAAGGCCATGGAGCATTGTGATGACAAGTGTCATGGGGCATTTTGATGACATTGGCATGGAGCATTGTGATGACAGGGGCCATGGAACATTGTGATGACAAGTGTCATGGGGCATTTTGATGACATTGGCATGGAGCATTATGTTGACAAGAGTTCTGGAGCATTTTGATGACAAGGGCATGGAGCATTGTGATGACAGGGCCCATGGAGCATTGTGATGAAAAGGGCAGGGAACATTGTGATGACTGGGTTCATGGAGCATTGTGATGAAAGGGGCCATGGAGCATTGAGATGACAGGCGTCATGAGGCATGGTGATGACAGTGGTCATGGAGCATTGTGATGAAAGAGATCATGGAGCAATATGATAACAGGGGCCATGGAGCATTGTGATGACAGGTGTATTGGAGCATTGTGATGAAAGTCGTCATGGATCATCGTGATGACATGTGTCCTGGAACACTGTGATGACACGGTTCATCGAGTATTGTGATGACAAGGGTCATAGCGAATTGTGACGACAGGTGTCATGGGGCATTGTGATGACATTGATCATCTAGGAATTGTGATGAAAGGTGTCATGGAGCACTGTGATGACAGGGGGCATGAAGCATTGTTATGAAAATTGTCCTGGATTATTGTGATGACAGCAGTCATGGAGAATTGTGATGACAGGGACTATGTGGCATTGTGTTGACAATGGTATGGACTATTTGGATGACAATGGTCGGTCATGGAGAAATGTGATGAAAGTTTTCATGGAACATCGTGATGAAAATGCCTGGGAGCATTGTGACTATAAAGGCCATGGAGCATTGTGATGACAAGTGTCATGGAGCATTGTAATGAAAGGTTTCATTGTGCACTGTGATGACAAGGGGGATGGAGTATTGTGATGAAACTGGTCCTGGAGCATTGTGAAAACAAAAGCCATGGAGCTTTGTGATGACAGGCATCATGGAGCATTGTGAAGAAAGGGGCCATGGGGAATTGTAATGACAGAGAAATGTGAGGAAAATGGTCAGCGAGCGTTATGATTAAATTGGTCATTGAGAATTGTGATGAAAAGCGACATAGAGCATTGTGATGACAAAGGTCATGGAGAACTGTGATGACCAGGGTCATGTAGCATTGTGATGCCACGGTCATGGAACATTGTGATGACAAGAATTCTGGAGCATTGTGATGACAAGGGCCATGGAGCATTGTGATGCCACCGTCATGGAACATTGTGATGACAAGAATTCTGGAGCATTGTGAGGAAACAGGCATGGAGCATTGTGATTATAGGGGACATGGAGCATTGTGATGACATGGGCAGGGAACACTGTGATGACAGGTGTTATGGAGCAATGTAATGACAAGTGTCGTGGAGCATTGTGATGAGAGGGGCCTTGGAGAATTGTGATGACAGTGGTCATGGAGCATTGGGATGACATGGGCCATGGAGCATTGTGAAGACAAGATTCATGGAGCATTGTGATGACACGGGCATGAAGCATGGTGATGACAACAGACCTGGAGCATTGTGATGACAAGGGCATGGAGCATTGTGATGACAGGAGACATGGAGCATTGTCATGACATTGGCAGGGATCATTGTGATTCCAGGGATCATGGAGCATTGTGATGACAAGTGTCATGCAATATTGTGCTGACACAGATCATGGAGCATTTTGATGAGAGTGGCCTTGGAGCACAGTGATGAGAGACGTCATGGGGCATTATGGTGACAGTGGTCCAGGAGCATTGTGATGAAAGTGTTCATGGAGCAACGCGATTATCGGGAAAATGGAGCATTGTGAATACAAAGGCCATGGAGCATTGAGATAACAGAGTTCATGGAGCATTGTGATGAATGTGGTCATGGATCACTGTGATGACAAGTGTCCTGGAACCTAGTGATGACACGGTTCATACAGCCTTGAGATGACAAGGGCCAAGGCGAAATGTGATGACACGTGTCCTGGGGCATTGTGATGACATTGGTCATCTTGCATTGTGATGACGGTGGTCATGTAGAATTTTGAAATAAGGTATCATGGAGCACTGTGATGACAAAGGCCAAGGAACATTTTGATGACAAGTGTCATTGAGCAATGGGATGACACGGGAATGGAGTATTATGATGACAAGTGTTCTGCAGCATTGTGATGACAAGGGCATGGAGCATGGTGATTACAGGGGCCATGGAGCATTGTGATGACAACGGCATGGAGCATTGTGATGACACGGACATGGAGCATTGTAATGATAGGCTATCTGGAGCATTGTGATGAAAAGGGGATGGAGCATTTTGATGACAGGGTCCAAGGAGAATTGTGCTGACAATGGCATGGAGCATTGTGATGAAAAGGGTACTGGAGCACTGTGAGGAAAGCAGTCATGGATCATTGTGATGACAGGGGTCATGGAGCTTTGTGATGACAAGGGTCATGGAGCATTGTGATGACACGTTCAAGGAACATTGTGATGACAAGAATTCTGGAGCATTGTGATGAAAGGGCATGGAGCATTGTGATCAAAGGTGACAAGGAGCATTGTGATGATATGGGCAGAGATCTTTGTGATGCCAGGGGACATGGAGCTTTTTGGTAAGAGAGGCCTTGGAGATTTGTGATGGCAGGCGTCATGGGGCATTGTGATGACAGTGGTCTTGGAGCATTGTGATGAATGTTGTCATGGAGCACTGTGATTACAGGGGCCATGGAGCACTGTGAATACAAAGGCTATGGAGCATTGAGATGTCAGGGTTCATGGAGCATTGTGATGGAAGTGATCATGGATCATTGTGATGACAAGTGTCCTGGAACCTTGTGATGTCACGGTTCATGGAGCATTGTGATGTCAAGGACCATGGCGAATTGTGATGACATCTGTCATGGGGCATTGTGATGACAGTGGTCATCTAGAATTGTGATGAAAGGTATCATGGAGCACAGTGATGACAGGGGCCATGGAACATTGTGATGACAAAGGCCATGGAGCATTGTGATGACAAGTGTCATGGGGCATTTTGATGACATTGGCATGGAGCATTGTGATGACAGGGGCCATGGAACATTGTGATGACAAGTGTCATGGGGCATTTTGATGCCATTGGCATGGAGCATTATGATGACAAGAGTTCTGGAGCATTTTGATGACAAGGGCATGGAGCATTGTGATGACAGGGCCCATGGAGCATTGTGATGAAAAGGGCAGGGAACATTGTGATGACTGGGTTCATGGAGCATTGTGATGAAAGGGGCCATGGAGCATTGAGATGACAGGCGTCATGAGGCATGGTGATGACAGTGGTCATGGAGCATTGTGATGAAAGAGATCATGGAGCAATATGATAACAGGGGCCATGGAGCATCGTGATGACATGTGTCCTGGAACACTGTGATGACACGGTTCATCGAGTATTGTGATGACAAGGGTCATAGCGAATTGTGACGACAGGTGTCATGGGGCATTGTGATGACATTGATCATGTAGGAATTGTGATGAAAGGTGTCATGGAGCACTGTGATGACTGGGGGCATGAAGCATTGTTATGAAAATGGTCCTGGATTATTGTGATGACAGCAGTCATGGAGAATTGTGATGAAAGGGATTATGCAGCATTGTGTTGACAAGGGTATGGACTATTGTGATGACAATGGTCATGGAGAAATGTGATGAAAGTTTTCATGGAACATCGTGATGAAAATGCCTGGCAGCATTGTGACTATAAAGGCCATGGAGCATTGTGATGACAAGTGTCATAGAGCATTGTAATGAAAGGTTTCATTGTGCACTGTGATGACAAGGGGGATGGAATATTGTGATGAAACTGGTCCTGGAGCATTGTGAAAACAAAAGCCATGGAGCTTTGTGATGACAGGCATCATGGAGCATTGTGAAGAAAGGGGCCATGGGGAATTGTAATGACAATAGAGAAATGTGATGAAAATGGTCAGCGAGCGTTATGATTAAAGTGGTCATTGAGAATTGTGATGAAAAGCGACATAGAGCATTGTGATGACAAAGGCCATGGAGAACTGTGATGACCAGGGTCATGTAGCATTGTGATGACACGGTCATGGAACATTGTGATGACAAGAATTCTGGAGCATTGTGATGACAAGGGCCATGGAGCATTGTGATGCCACGGTCATGGAACATTGTGATGACAAGAATTCTGGAGCATTGTGAGGAAACATGCATGGAGCATTGTGATTATAGGGGACAAGGAGCATTGTGATGACATGGGCAGGGAAGACTGTGATGACAGGTGTTATGGAGCAATGTGATGACAAGTGTCGAGGAGCATTGTGATGAGAGGGGCCTTGGAGAATTTTGATGACAGTGGTCATGGAGCATTGTGAAGACAAGAATCATGGAGCATTGTGATGACACGGGCATGAAGTATGGTGATGACAACAGACCTGGAGCATTGTGATGACAAGGGCATGGAGCATTGTGATGACAGGAGACATGGAGCATTGTCATGACATTGGCAGGGATCATTGTGATTCCAGGGATCATGGAGCATTGTGATGACAAGTGTCATGCAATATTGTGCTGACACAGATCATGGAGCATTTTGATGAGAGTGGCCTTGGAGCACAGTGATGAGAGACGTCATGGGGCATTATGGTGACAGTGGTCCAGGAGCATTGTCATGAAAGTGTTCATGGAGCAACGCGATTATCGGGAAAATGGAGCATTGTGAATACAAAGGCCATGGAGCATTGAGATAACAGAGTTCATGGAGCATTGTGATTAAAGTGGTCATGGATCACTGTGATGACAAGTGTCCTGGAACCTAGTGATGACATGGTTCATACAGCCTTGAGATGACAAGGGCCAAGGCGAAATGTGATGACACGTGTCCTGGGGCATTGTGATGACATTGGTCATCTTGCATTGTGATGACGGTGGTCATGTAGAATTTTGAAATAAGGTATCATGGAGCACTGTGATGACAAAGGCCAAGGAATATTTTGATGACATGTGTCATTGAGCAATGGGATGACACGGGAATGGAGTATTATGATGACAAGTGTTCTGGAGCATTGTGATGACAAGGGCATGGAGCATGGTGATTACAGGGGCCATGGAGCATTGTGATGACAACGGCATGGAGCATTGTGATGACACGGACATGGAGCATTGTAAAGATAGGCTATCTGGAGCATTGTGATGAAAAGGGGATGGAGCATTTTGATGACAGGGTCCAAGGAGAATTGTGCTGACAATGGCATGGAGCATTGTGATGAAAAGGGTACTGGAGCACTGTGAGGAAAGCAGTCATGGATCATTGTGATGACAGGGGTCATGGAGCTTTGTGATGACAAGGGTCATGGAGCATTGTGATGACACAGTCAAGGAACATTGTGATGACAAGTATTCTGGAGCATTGTGATGAAAGGGCATGGAGCATTGTGATCAAAGGTGACAAGGAGCATTGTGATGATATGGGCAGAGATCTTTGTGATGCCAGGGGACATGGAGCTTTTTGGTAAGAGAGGCCATGGAGATTTGTGATGGCAGGCGTCATGGGGCATTGTGATGACAGTGGTCTTGGAGCATTGTGATGAATGTTGTCATGGAGCACTGTGATTACAGGGGCCATGGAGCACTGTGAATACAAAGGCTATGGAGCATTGAGATGTCAGGGTTCATGGAGCATTGTGATGGAAGTGATCATGGATCATTTTGATGACAAGTGTCCTGGAACCTTGTGATGTCACGGTTCATGGAGCATTGTGATGTCAAGGACCATGGCGAATTGTGATGACATCTGTCATAGGGCATTGTGATGACAGTGGTCATCTAGAATTGTGATGAAAGGTATCATGGAGCACTGTGATGACAGGGGCCATGGAACATTGTGATGACAAAGGCCATGGAGCATTGTGATGACAAGTGTCATGGGGCATTTTGATGACATTGGCATGGAGCATTGTGATGACAGGGGCCATGGAACATTGTGATGACAAGTGTCATGGGGCATTTTGATGACATTGGCATGGAGCATTATGTTGACAAGAGTTCTGGAGCATTTTGATGACAAGGGCATGGAGCATTGTGATGACAGGGCCCATGGAGCATTGTGATGAAAAGGGCAGGGAACATTGTGATGACTGGGTTCATGGAGCATTGTGATGAAAGGGGCCATGGAGCATTGAGATGACAGGCGTCATGAGGCATGGTGATGACAGTGGTCATGGAGCATTGTGATGAAAGAGATCATGGAGCAATATGATAACAGGGGCCATGGAGCATTGTGATGACAGGTGTATTGGAGCATTGTGATGAAAGTCGTCATGGATCATCGTGATGACATGTGTCCTGGAACACTGTGATGACACGGTTCATCGAGTATTGTGATGACAAGGGTCATAGCGAATTGTGACGACAGGTGTCATGGGGCATTGTGATGACATTGATCATCTAGGAATTGTGATGAAAGGTGTCATGGAGCACTGTGATGACAGGGGGCATGAAGCATTGTTATGAAAATTGTCCTGGATTATTGTGATGACAGCAGTCATGGAGAATTGTGATGACAGGGACTATGTGGCATTGTGTTGACAATGGTATGGACTATTTGGATGACAATGGTCGGTCATGGAGAAATGTGATGAAAGTTTTCATGGAACATCGTGATGAAAATGCCTGGGAGCATTGTGACTATAAAGGCCATGGAGCATTGTGATGACAAGTGTCATGGAGCATTGTAATGAAAGGTTTCATTGTGCACTGTGATGACAAGGGGGATGGAGTATTGTGATGAAACTGGTCCTGGAGCATTGTGAAAACAAAAGCCATGGAGCTTTGTGATGACAGGCATCATGGAGCATTGTGAAGAAAGGGGCCATGGGGAATTGTAATGACAGAGAAATGTGAGGAAAATGGTCAGCGAGCGTTATGATTAAATTGGTCATTGAGAATTGTGATGAAAAGCGACATAGAGCATTGTGATGACAAAGGTCATGGAGAACTGTGATGACCAGGGTCATGTAGCATTGTGATGACACGGTCATGGAACATTGTGATGACAAGAATTCTGGAGCATTGTGATGACAAGGGCCATGGAGCATTGTGATGCCACCGTCATGGAACATTGTGATGACAAGAATTCTGGAGCATTGTGAGGAAACAGGCATGGAGCATTGTGATTATAGGGGACATGGAGCATTGTGATGACATGGGCAGGGAACACTGTGATGACAGGTGTTATGGAGCAATGTAATGACAAGTGTCGTGGAGCATTGTGATGAGAGGGGCCTTGGAGAATTGTGATGACAGTGGTCATGGAGCATTGGGATGACATGGGCCATGGAGCATTGTGAAGACAAGATTCATGGAGCATTGTGATGACACGGGCATGAAGCATGGTGATGACAACAGACCTGGAGCATTGTGATGACAAGGGCATGGAGCATTGTGATGACAGGAGACATGGAGCATTGTCATGACATTGGCAGGGATCATTGTGATTCCAGGGATCATGGAGCATTGTGATGACAAGTGTCATGCAATATTGTGCTGACACAGATCATGGAGCATTTTGATGAGAGTGGCCTTGGAGCACAGTGATGAGAGACGTCATGGGGCATTATGGTGACAGTGGTCCAGGAGCATTGTCATGAAAGTGTTCATGGAGCAACGCGATTATCGGGAAAATGGAGCATTGTGAATACAAAGGCCATGGAGCATTGAGATAACAGAGTTCATGGAGCATTGTGATGAATGTGGTCATGGATCACTGTGATGACAAGTGTCCTGGAACCTAGTGATGACACGGTTCATACAGCCTTGAGATGACAAGGGCCAAGGCGAAATGTGATGACACGTGTCCTGGGGCATTGTGATGACATTGGTCATCTTGCATTGTGATGACGGTGGTCATGTAGAATTTTGAAATAAGGTATCATGGAGCACTGTGATGACAAAGGCCAAGGAACATTTTGATGACAAGTGTCATTGAGCAATGGGATGACACGGGAATGGAGTATTATGATGACAAGTGTTCTGGAGCATTGTGATGACAAGGGCATGGAGCATGGTGATTACAGGGGCCATGGAGCATTGTGATGACAACGGCATGGAGCATTGTGATGACACGGACATGGAGCATTGTAATGATAGGCTATCTGGAGCATTGTGATGAAAAGGGGATGGAGCATTTTGATGACAGGGTCCAAGGAGAATTGTGCTGACAATGGCATGGAGCATTGTGATGAAAAGGGTACTGGAGCACTGTGAGGAAAGCAGTCATGGATCATTGTGATGACAGGGGTCATGGAGCTTTGTGATGACAAGGGTCATGGAGCATTGTGATGACACGGTCAAGGAACATTGTGATGACAAGAATTCTGGAGCATTGTGATGAAAGGGCATGGAGCATTGTGATCAAAGGTGACAAGGAGCATTGTGATGATATGGGCAGAGATCTTTGTGATGCCAGGGGACATGGAGCTTTTTGGTAAGAGAGGCCTTGGAGATTTGTGATGGCAGGCGTCATGGGGCATTGTGATGACAGTGGTCTTGGAGCATTGTGATGAATGTTGTCATGGAGCACTGTGATTACAGGGGCCATGGAGCACTGTGAATACAAAGGCTATGGAGCATTGAGATGTCAGGGTTCATGGAGCATTGTGATGGAAGTGATCATGGATCATTGTGATGACAAGTGTCCTGGAACCTTGTGATGTCACGGTTCATGGAGCATTGTGATGTCAAGGACCATGGCGAATTGTGATGACATCTGTCATGGGGCATTGTGATGACAGTGGTCATCTAGAATTGTGATGAAAGGTATCATGGAGCACAGTGATGACAGGGGCCATGGAACATTGTGATGACAAAGGCCATGGAGCATTGTGATGACAAGTGTCATGGGGCATTTTGATGACATTGGCATGGAGCATTGTGATGACAGGGGCCATGGAACATTGTGATGACAAGTGTCATGGGGCATTTTGATGCCATTGGCATGGAGCATTATGATGACAAGAGTTCTGGAGCATTTTGATGACAAGGGCATGGAGCATTGTGATGACAGGGCCCATGGAGCATTGTGATGAAAAGGGCAGGGAACATTGTGATGACTGGGTTCATGGAGCATTGTGATGAAAGGGGCCATGGAGCATTGAGATGACAGGCGTCATGAGGCATGGTGATGACAGTGGTCATGGAGCATTGTGATGAAAGAGATCATGGAGCAATATGATAACAGGGGCCATGGAGCATCGTGATGACATGTGTCCTGGAACACTGTGATGACACGGTTCATCGAGTATTGTGATGACAAGGGTCATAGCGAATTGTGACGACAGGTGTCATGGGGCATTGTGATGACATTGATCATGTAGGAATTGTGATGAAAGGTGTCATGGAGCACTGTGATGACTGGGGGCATGAAGCATTGTTATGAAAATTGTCCTGGATTATTGTGATGACAGCAGTCATGGAGAATTGTGATGAAAGGGATTATGCAGCATTGTGTTGACAAGGGTATGGACTATTGTGATGACAATGGTCATGGAGAAATGTGATGAAAGTTTTCATGGAACATCGTGATGAAAATGCCTGGCAGCATTGTGACTATAAAGGCCATGGAGCATTGTGATGACAAGTGTCATGGAGCATTGTAATGAAAGGTTTCATTGTGCACTGTGATGACAAGGGGGATGGAATATTGTGATGAAACTGGTCCTGGAGCATTGTGAAAACAAAAGCCATGGAGCTTTGTGATGACAGGCATCATGGAGCATTGTGAAGAAAGGGGCCATGGGGAATTGTAATGACAATAGAGAAATGTGATGAAAATGGTCAGCGAGCGTTATGATTAAAGTGGTCATTGAGAATTGTGATGAAAAGCGACAAAGAGCATTGTGATGACAAAGGCCATGGAGAACTGTGATGACCAGGGTCATGTAGCATTGTGATGACACGGTCATGGAACATTGTGATGACAAGAATTCTGGAGCATTGTGATGACAAGGGCCATGGAGCATTGTGATGCCACGGTCATGGAACATTGTGATGACAAGAATTCTGGAGCATTGTGAGGAAACATGCATGGAGCATTGTGATTATAGGGGACAAGGAGCATTGTGATGACATGGGCAGGGAAGACTGTGATGACAGGTGTTATGGAGCAATGTGATGACAAGTGTCGAGGAGCATTGTGATGAGAGGGGCCTTGGAGAATTTTGATGACAGTGGTCATGGAGCATTGTGAAGACAAGAATCATGGAGCATTGTGATGACACGGGCATGAAGCATGGTGATGACAACAGACCTGGAGCATTGTGATGACAAGGGCATGGAGCATTGTGATGACAGGAGACATGGAGCATTGTCATGACATTGGCAGGGATCATTGTGATTCCAGGGATCATGGAGCATTGTGATGACAAGTGTCATGCAATATTGTGCTGACACAGATCATGGAGCATTTTGATGAGAGTGGCCTTGGAGCACAGTGATGAGAGACGTCATGGGGCATTATGGTGACAGTGGTCCAGGAGCATTGTGATGAAAGTGTTCATGGAGCAACGCGATTATCGGGAAAATGGAGCATTGTGAATACAAAGGCCATGGAGCATTGAGATAAGAGAGTTCATGGAGCATTGTGATGAAAGTGGTCATGGATCACTGTGATGACAAGTGTCCTGGAACCTAGTGATGACATGGTTCATACAGCCTTGAGATGACAAGGGCCAAGGCGAAATGTGATGACACGTGTCCTGGGGCATTGTGATGACATTGGTCATCTTGCATTGTGATGACGGTGGTCATGTAGAATTTTGAAATAAGGTATCATGGAGCACTGTGATGACAAAGGCCAAGGAACATTTTGATGACATGTGTCATTGAGCAATGGGATGACACGGGAATGGAGTATTATGATGACAAGTGTTCTGGAGCATTGTGATGACAAGGGCATGGAGCATGGTGATTACAGGGGCCATGGAGCATTGTGATGACAACGGCATGGAGCATTGTGATGACACGGACATGGAGCATTGTAAAGATAGGCTATCGGGAGCATTGTGATGAAAAGGGGATGGAGCATTTTGATGACAGGGTCCAAGGAGAATTGTGCTGACAATGGCATGGAGCATTGTGATGAAAAGGGTACTGGAGCACTGTGAGGAAAGCAGTCATGGATCATTGTGATGACAGGGGTCATGGAGCTTTGTGATGACAAGGGTCATGGAGCATTGTGATGACACAGTCAAGGAACATTGTGATGACAAGTATTCTGGAGCATTGTGATGAAAGGGCATGGAGCATTGTGATCAAAGGTGACAAGGAGCATTGTGATGATATGGGCAGAGATCTTTGTGATGCCAGGGGACATGGAGCTTTTTGGTAAGAGAGGCCATGGAGATTTGTGATGGCAGGCGTCATGGGGCATTGTGATGACAGTGGTCTTGGAGCATTGTGATGAATGTTGTCATGGAGCACTGTGATTACAGGGGCCATGGAGCACTGTGAATACAAAGGCTATGGAGCATTGAGATGTCAGGGTTCATGGAGCATTGTGATGGAAGTGATCATGGATCATTTTGATGACAAGTGTCCTGGAACCTTGTGATGTCACGGTTCATGGAGCATTGTGATGTCAAGGACCATGGCGAATTGTGATGACATCTGTCATAGGGCATTGTGATGACAGTGGTCATCTAGAATTGTGATGAAAGGTATCATGGAGCACTGTGATGACAGGGGCCATGGAACATTGTGATGACAAAGGCCATGGAGCATTGTGATGACAAGTGTCATGGGGCATTTTGATGACATTGGCATGGAGCATTGTGATGACAGGGGCCATGGAACATTGTGATGACAAGTGTCATGGGGCATTTTGATGACATTGGCATGGAGCATTATGTTGACAAGAGTTCTGGAGCATTTTGATGACAAGGGCATGGAGCATTGTGATGACAGGGCCCATGGAGCATTGTGATGAAAAGGGCAGGGAACATTGTGATGACTGGGTTCATGGAGCATTGTGATGAAAGGGGCCATGGAGCATTGAGATGACAGGCGTCATGAGGCATGGTGATGACAGTGGTCATGGAGCATTGTGATGAAAGAGATCATGGAGCAATATGATAACAGGGGCCATGGAGCATTGTGATGACAGGTGTATTGGAGCATTGTGATGAAAGTCGTCATGGATCATCGTGATGACATGTGTCCTGGAACACTGTGATGACACGGTTCATCGAGTATTGTGATGACAAGGGTCATAGCGAATTGTGACGACAGGTGTCATGGGGCATTGTGATGACATTGATCATCTAGGAATTGTGATGAAAGGTGTCATGGAGCACTGTGATGACAGGGGGCATGAAGCATTGTTATGAAAATTGTCCTGGATTATTGTGATGACAGCAGTCATGGAGAATTGTGATGACAGGGACTATGTGGCATTGTGTTGACAATGGTATGGACTATTTGGATGACAATGGTCGGTCATGGAGAAATGTGATGAAAGTTTTCATGGAACATCGTGATGAAAATGCCTGGGAGCATTGTGACTATAAAGGCCATGGAGCATTGTGATGACAAGTGTCATGGAGCATTGTAATGAAAGGTTTCATTGTGCACTGTGATGACAAGGGGGATGGAGTATTGTGATGAAACTGGTCCTGGAGCATTGTGAAAACAAAAGCCATGGAGCTTTGTGATGACAGGCATCATGGAGCATTGTGAAGAAAGGGGCCATGGGGAATTGTAATGACAGAGAAATGTGAGGAAAATGGTCAGCGAGCGTTATGATTAAATTGGTCATTGAGAATTGTGATGAAAAGCGACATAGAGCATTGTGATGACAAAGGTCATGGAGAACTGTGATGACCAGGGTCATGTAGCATTGTGATGACACGGTCATGGAACATTGTGATGACAAGAATTCTGGAGCATTGTGATGACAAGGGCCATGGAGCATTGTGATGCCACCGTCATGGAACATTGTGATGACAAGAATTCTGGAGCATTGTGAGGAAACAGGCATGGAGCATTGTGATTATAGGGGACATGGAGCATTGTGATGACATGGGCAGGGAACACTGTGATGACAGGTGTTATGGAGCAATGTAATGACAAGTGTCGTGGAGCATTGTGATGAGAGGGGCCTTGGAGAATTGTGATGACAGTGGTCATGGAGCATTGGGATGACATGGGCCATGGAGCATTGTGAAGACAAGATTCATGGAGCATTGTGATGACACGGGCATGAAGCATGGTGATGACAACAGACCTGGAGCATTGTGATGACAAGGGCATGGAGCATTGTGATGACAGGAGACATGGAGCATTGTCATGACATTGGCAGGGATCATTGTGATTCCAGGGATCATGGAGCATTGTGATGACAAGTGTCATGCAATATTGTGCTGACACAGATCATGGAGCATTTTGATGAGAGTGGCCTTGGAGCACAGTGATGAGAGACGTCATGGGGCATTATGGTGACAGTGGTCCAGGAGCATTGTGATGAAAGTGTTCATGGAGCAACGCGATTATCGGGAAAATGGAGCATTGTGAATACAAAGGCCATGGAGCATTGAGATAAGAGAGTTCATGGAGCATTGTGATGAAAGTGGTCATGGATCACTGTGATGACAAGTGTCCTGGAACCTAGTGATGACATGGTTCATACAGCCTTGAGATGACAAGGGCCAAGGCGAAATGTGATGACACGTGTCCTGGGGCATTGTGATGACATTGGTCATCTTGCATTGTGATGACGGTGGTCATGTAGAATTTTGAAATAAGGTATCATGGAGCACTGTGATGACAAAGGCCAAGGAACATTTTGATGACATGTGTCATTGAGCAATGGGATGACACGGGAATGGAGTATTATGATGACAAGTGTTCTGGAGCATTGTGATGACAAGGGCATGGAGCATGGTGATTACAGGGGCCATGGAGCATTGTGATGACAACGGCATGGAGCATTGTGATGACACGGACATGGAGCATTGTAAAGATAGGCTATCGGGAGCATTGTGATGAAAAGGGGATGGAGCATTTTGATGACAGGGTCCAAGGAGAATTGTGCTGACAATGGCATGGAGCATTGTGATGAAAAGGGTACTGGAGCACTGTGAGGAAAGCAGTCATGGATCATTGTGATGACAGGGGTCATGGAGCTTTGTGATGACAAGGGTCATGGAGCATTGTGATGACACAGTCAAGGAACATTGTGATGACAAGTATTCTGGAGCATTGTGATGAAAGGGCATGGAGCATTGTGATCAAAGGTGACAAGGAGCATTGTGATGATATGGGCAGAGATCTTTGTGATGCCAGGGGACATGGAGCTTTTTGGTAAGAGAGGCCATGGAGATTTGTGATGGCAGGCGTCATGGGGCATTGTGATGACAGTGGTCTTGGAGCATTGTGATGAATGTTGTCATGGAGCACTGTGATTACAGGGGCCATGGAGCACTGTGAATACAAAGGCTATGGAGCATTGAGATGTCAGGGTTCATGGAGCATTGTGATGGAAGTGATCATGGATCATTTTGATGACAAGTGTCCTGGAACCTTGTGATGTCACGGTTCATGGAGCATTGTGATGTCAAGGACCATGGCGAATTGTGATGACATCTGTCATAGGGCATTGTGATGACAGTGGTCATCTAGAATTGTGATGAAAGGTATCATGGAGCACTGTGATGACAGGGGCCATGGAACATTGTGATGACAAAGGCCATGGAGCATTGTGATGACAAGTGTCATGGGGCATTTTGATGACATTGGCATGGAGCATTGTGATGACAGGGGCCATGGAACATTGTGATGACAAGTGTCATGGGGCATTTTGATGACATTGGCATGGAGCATTATGTTGACAAGAGTTCTGGAGCATTTTGATGACAAGGGCATGGAGCATTGTGATGACAGGGCCCATGGAGCATTGTGATGAAAAGGGCAGGGAACATTGTGATGACTGGGTTCATGGAGCATTGTGATGAAAGGGGCCATGGAGCATTGAGATGACAGGCGTCATGAGGCATGGTGATGACAGTGGTCATGGAGCATTGTGATGAAAGAGATCATGGAGCAATATGATAACAGGGGCCATGGAGCATTGTGATGACAGGTGTATTGGAGCATTGTGATGAAAGTCGTCATGGATCATCGTGATGACATGTGTCCTGGAACACTGTGATGACACGGTTCATCGAGTATTGTGATGACAAGGGTCATAGCGAATTGTGACGACAGGTGTCATGGGGCATTGTGATGACATTGATCATCTAGGAATTGTGATGAAAGGTGTCATGGAGCACTGTGATGACAGGGGGCATGAAGCATTGTTATGAAAATTGTCCTGGATTATTGTGATGACAGCAGTCATGGAGAATTGTGATGACAGGGACTATGTGGCATTGTGTTGACAATGGTATGGACTATTTGGATGACAATGGTCGGTCATGGAGAAATGTGATGAAAGTTTTCATGGAACATCGTGATGAAAATGCCTGGGAGCATTGTGACTATAAAGGCCATGGAGCATTGTGATGACAAGTGTCATGGAGCATTGTAATGAAAGGTTTCATTGTGCACTGTGATGACAAGGGGGATGGAGTATTGTGATGAAACTGGTCCTGGAGCATTGTGAAAACAAAAGCCATGGAGCTTTGTGATGACAGGCATCATGGAGCATTGTGAAGAAAGGGGCCATGGGGAATTGTAATGACAGAGAAATGTGAGGAAAATGGTCAGCGAGCGTTATGATTAAATTGGTCATTGAGAATTGTGATGAAAAGCGACATAGAGCATTGTGATGACAAAGGTCATGGAGAACTGTGATGACCAGGGTCATGTAGCATTGTGATGACACGGTCATGGAACATTGTGATGACAAGAATTCTGGAGCATTGTGATGACAAGGGCCATGGAGCATTGTGATGCCACCGTCATGGAACATTGTGATGACAAGAATTCTGGAGCATTGTGAGGAAACAGGCATGGAGCATTGTGATTATAGGGGACATGGAGCATTGTGATGACATGGGCAGGGAACACTGTGATGACAGGTGTTATGGAGCAATGTAATGACAAGTGTCGTGGAGCATTGTGATGAGAGGGGCCTTGGAGAATTGTGATGACAGTGGTCATGGAGCATTGGGATGACATGGGCCATGGAGCATTGTGAAGACAAGATTCATGGAGCATTGTGATGACACGGGCATGAAGCATGGTGATGACAACAGACCTGGAGCATTGTGATGACAAGGGCATGGAGCATTGTGATGACAGGAGACATGGAGCATTGTCATGACATTGGCAGGGATCATTGTGATTCCAGGGATCATGGAGCATTGTGATGACAAGTGTCATGCAATATTGTGCTGACACAGATCATGGAGCATTTTGATGAGAGTGGCCTTGGAGCACAGTGATGAGAGACGTCATGGGGCATTATGGTGACAGTGGTCCAGGAGCATTGTCATGAAAGTGTTCATGGAGCAACGCGATTATCGGGAAAATGGAGCATTGTGAATACAAAGGCCATGGAGCATTGAGATAACAGAGTTCATGGAGCATTGTGATGAATGTGGTCATGGATCACTGTGATGACAAGTGTCCTGGAACCTAGTGATGACACGGTTCATACAGCCTTGAGATGACAAGGGCCAAGGCGAAATGTGATGACACGTGTCCTGGGGCATTGTGATGACATTGGTCATCTTGCATTGTGATGACGGTGGTCATGTAGAATTTTGAAATAAGGTATCATGGAGCACTGTGATGACAAAGGCCAAGGAACATTTTGATGACAAGTGTCATTGAGCAATGGGATGACACGGGAATGGAGTATTATGATGACAAGTGTTCTGGAGCATTGTGATGACAAGGGCATGGAGCATGGTGATTACAGGGGCCATGGAGCATTGTGATGACAACGGCATGGAGCATTGTGATGACACGGACATGGAGCATTGTAATGATAGGCTATCTGGAGCATTGTGATGAAAAGGGGATGGAGCATTTTGATGACAGGGTCCAAGGAGAATTGTGCTGACAATGGCATGGAGCATTGTGATGAAAAGGGTACTGGAGCACTGTGAGGAAAGCAGTCATGGATCATTGTGATGACAGGGGTCATGGAGCTTTGTGATGACAAGGGTCATGGAGCATTGTGATGACACGGTCAAGGAACATTGTGATGACAAGAATTCTGGAGCATTGTGATGAAAGGGCATGGAGCATTGTGATCAAAGGTGACAAGGAGCATTGTGATGATATGGGCAGAGATCTTTGTGATGCCAGGGGACATGGAGCTTTTTGGTAAGAGAGGCCTTGGAGATTTGTGATGGCAGGCGTCATGGGGCATTGTGATGACAGTGGTCTTGGAGCATTGTGATGAATGTTGTCATGGAGCACTGTGATTACAGGGGCCATGGAGCACTGTGAATACAAAGGCTATGGAGCATTGAGATGTCAGGGTTCATGGAGCATTGTGATGGAAGTGATCATGGATCATTGTGATGACAAGTGTCCTGGAACCTTGTGATGTCACGGTTCATGGAGCATTGTGATGTCAAGGACCATGGCGAATTGTGATGACATCTGTCATGGGGCATTGTGATGACAGTGGTCATCTAGAATTGTGATGAAAGGTATCATGGAGCACAGTGATGACAGGGGCCATGGAACATTGTGATGACAAAGGCCATGGAGCATTGTGATGACAAGTGTCATGGGGCATTTTGATGACATTGGCATGGAGCATTGTGATGACAGGGGCCATGGAACATTGTGATGACAAGTGTCATGGGGCATTTTGATGCCATTGGCATGGAGCATTATGATGACAAGAGTTCTGGAGCATTTTGATGACAAGGGCATGGAGCATTGTGATGACAGGGCCCATGGAGCATTGTGATGAAAAGGGCAGGGAACATTGTGATGACTGGGTTCATGGAGCATTGTGATGAAAGGGGCCATGGAGCATTGAGATGACAGGCGTCATGAGGCATGGTGATGACAGTGGTCATGGAGCATTGTGATGAAAGAGATCATGGAGCAATATGATAACAGGGGCCATGGAGCATCGTGATGACATGTGTCCTGGAACACTGTGATGACACGGTTCATCGAGTATTGTGATGACAAGGGTCATAGCGAATTGTGACGACAGGTGTCATGGGGCATTGTGATGACATTGATCATGTAGGAATTGTGATGAAAGGTGTCATGGAGCACTGTGATGACTGGGGGCATGAAGCATTGTTATGAAAATTGTCCTGGATTATTGTGATGACAGCAGTCATGGAGAATTGTGATGAAAGGGATTATGCAGCATTGTGTTGACAAGGGTATGGACTATTGTGATGACAATGGTCATGGAGAAATGTGATGAAAGTTTTCATGGAACATCGTGATGAAAATGCCTGGCAGCATTGTGACTATAAAGGCCATGGAGCATTGTGATGACAAGTGTCATGGAGCATTGTAATGAAAGGTTTCATTGTGCACTGTGATGACAAGGGGGATGGAATATTGTGATGAAACTGGTCCTGGAGCATTGTGAAAACAAAAGCCATGGAGCTTTGTGATGACAGGCATCATGGAGCATTGTGAAGAAAGGGGCCATGGGGAATTGTAATGACAATAGAGAAATGTGATGAAAATGGTCAGCGAGCGTTATGATTAAAGTGGTCATTGAGAATTGTGATGAAAAGCGACATAGAGCATTGTGATGACAAAGGCCATGGAGAACTGTGATGACCAGGGTCATGTAGCATTGTGATGACACGGTCATGGAACATTGTGATGACAAGAATTCTGGAGCATTGTGATGACAAGGGCCATGGAGCATTGTGATGCCACGGTCATGGAACATTGTGATGACAAGAATTCTGGAGCATTGTGAGGAAACATGCATGGAGCATTGTGATTATAGGGGACAAGGAGCATTGTGATGACATGGGCAGGGAAGACTGTGATGACAGGTGTTATGGAGCAATGTGATGACAAGTGTCGAGGAGCATTGTGATGAGAGGGGCCTTGGAGAATTTTGATGACAGTGGTCATGGAGCATTGTGAAGACAAGAATCATGGAGCATTGTGATGACACGGGCATGAAGCATGGTGATGACAACAGACCTGGAGCATTGTGATGACAAGGGCATGGAGCATTGTGATGACAGGAGACATGGAGCATTGTCATGACATTGGCAGGGATCATTGTGATTCCAGGGATCATGGAGCATTGTGATGACAAGTGTCATGCAATATTGTGCTGACACAGATCATGGAGCATTTTGATGAGAGTGGCCTTGGAGCACAGTGATGAGAGACGTCATGGGGCATTATGGTGACAGTGGTCCAGGAGCATTGTCATGAAAGTGTTCATGGAGCAACGCGATTATCGGGAAAATGGAGCATTGTGAATACAAAGGCCATGGAGCATTGAGATAACAGAGTTCATGAAGCATTGTGATGAAAGTGGTCATGGATCACTGTGATGACAAGTGTCCTGGAACCTAGTGATGACATGGTTCATACAGCCTTGAGATGACAAGGGCCAAGGCGAAATGTGATGACACGTGTCCTGGGGCATTGTGATGACATTGGTCATCTTGCATTGTGATGACGGTGGTCATGTAGAATTTTGAAATAAGGTATCATGGAGCACTGTGATGACAAAGGCCAAGGAATATTTTGATGACATGTGTCATTGAGCAATGGGATGACACGGGAATGGAGTATTATGATGACAAGTGTTCTGGAGCATTGTGATGACAAGGGCATGGAGCATGGTGATTACAGGGGCCATGGAGCGTTGTGATGACAACGGCATGGAGCATTGTGATGACACGGACATGGAGCATTGTAAAGATAGGCTATCGGGAGCATTGTGATGAAAAGGGGATGGAGCATTTTGATGACAGGGTCCAAGGAGAATTGTGCTGACAATGGCATGGAGCATTGTGATGAAAAGGGTACTGGAGCACTGTGAGGAAAGCAGTCATGGATCATTGTGATGACAGGGGTCATGGAGCTTTGTGATGACAAGGGTCATGGAGCATTGTGATGACACAGTCAAGGAACATTGTGATGACAAGTATTCTGGAGCATTGTGATGAAAGGGCATGGAGCATTGTGATCAAAGGTGACAAGGAGCATTGTGATGATATGGGCAGAGATCTTTGTGATGCCAGGGGACATGGAGCTTTTTGGTAAGAGAGGCCATGGAGATTTGTGATGGCAGGCGTCATGGGGCATTGTGATGACAGTGGTCTTGGAGCATTGTGATGAATGTTGTCATGGAGCACTGTGATTACAGGGGCCATGGAGCACTGTGAATACAAAGGCTATGGAGCATTGAGATGTCAGGGTTCATGGAGCATTGTGATGGAAGTGATCATGGATCATTTTGATGACAAGTGTCCTGGAACCTTGTGATGTCACGGTTCATGGAGCATTGTGATGTCAAGGACCATGGCGAATTGTGATGACATCTGTCATAGGGCATTGTGATGACAGTGGTCATCTAGAATTGTGATGAAAGGTATCATGGAGCACTGTGATGACAGGGGCCATGGAACATTGTGATGACAAAGGCCATGGAGCATTGTGATGACAAGTGTCATGGGGCATTTTGATGACATTGGCATGGAGCATTATGTTGACAAGAGTTCTGGAGCATTTTGATGACAAGGGCATGGAGCATTGTGATGACAGGGCCCATGGAGCATTGTGATGAAAAGGGCAGGGAACATTGTGATGACTGGGTTCATGGAGCATTGTGATGAAAGGGGCCATGGAGCATTGAGATGACAGGCGTCATGAGGCATGGTGATGACAGTGGTCATGGAGCATTGTGATGAAAGAGATCATGGAGCAATATGATAACAGGGGCCATGGAGCATTGTGATGACAGGTGTATTGGAGCATTGTGATGAAAGTCGTCATGGATCATCGTGATGACATGTGTCCTGGAACACTGTGATGACACGGTTCATCGAGTATTGTGATGACAAGGGTCATAGCGAATTGTGACGACAGGTGTCATGGGGCATTGTGATGACATTGATCATCTAGGAATTGTGATGAAAGGTGTCATGGAGCACTGTGATGACAGGGGGCATGAAGCATTGTTATGAAAATTGTCCTGGATTATTGTGATGACAGCAGTCATGGAGAATTGTGATGACAGGGACTATGTGGCATTGTGTTGACAATGGTATGGACTATTTGGATGACAATGGTCGGTCATGGAGAAATGTGATGAAAGTTTTCATGGAACATCGTGATGAAAATGCCTGGGAGCATTGTGACTATAAAGGCCATGGAGCATTGTGATGACAAGTGTCATGGAGCATTGTAATGAAAGGTTTCATTGTGCACTGTGATGACAAGGGGGATGGAGTATTGTGATGAAACTGGTCCTGGAGCATTGTGAAAACAAAAGCCATGGAGCTTTGTGATGACAGGCATCATGGAGCATTGTGAAGAAAGGGGCCATGGGGAATTGTAATGACAGAGAAATGTGAGGAAAATGGTCAGCGAGCGTTATGATTAAATTGGTCATTGAGAATTGTGATGAAAAGCGACATAGAGCATTGTGATGACAAAGGTCATGGAGAACTGTGATGACCAGGGTCATGTAGCATTGTGATGACACGGTCATGGAACATTGTGATGACAAGAATTCTGGAGCATTGTGATGACAAGGGCCATGGAGCATTGTGATGCCACCGTCATGGAACATTGTGATGACAAGAATTCTGGAGCATTGTGAGGAAACAGGCATGGAGCATTGTGATTATAGGGGACATGGAGCATTGTGATGACATGGGCAGGGAACACTGTGATGACAGGTGTTATGGAGCAATGTAATGACAAGTGTCGTGGAGCATTGTGATGAGAGGGGCCTTGGAGAATTGTGATGACAGTGGTCATGGAGCATTGGGATGACATGGGCCATGGAGCATTGTGAAGACAAGATTCATGGAGCATTGTGATGACATGGGCATGAAGCATGGTGATGACAACAGACCTGGAGCATTGTGATGACAAGGGCATGGAGCATTGTGATGACAGGAGACATGGAGCATTGTCATGACATTGGCAGGGATCATTGTGATTCCAGGGATCATGGAGCATTGTGATGACAAGTGTCATGCAATATTGTGCTGACACAGATCATGGAGCATTTTGATGAGAGTGGCCTTGGAGCACAGTGATGAGAGACGTCATGGGGCATTATGGTGACAGTGGTCCAGGAGCATTGTCATGAAAGTGTTCATGGAGCAACGCGATTATCGGGAAAATGGAGCATTGTGAATACAAAGGCCATGGAGCATTGAGATAACAGAGTTCATGGAGCATTGTGATGAATGTGGTCATGGATCACTGTGATGACAAGTGTCCTGGAACCTAGTGATGACACGGTTCATACAGCCTTGAGATGACAAGGGCCAAGGCGAAATGTGATGACACGTGTCCTGGGGCATTGTGATGACATTGGTCATCTTGCATTGTGATGACGGTGGTCATGTAGAATTTTGAAATAAGGTATCATGGAGCACTGTGATGACAAAGGCCAAGGAACATTTTGATGACAAGTGTCATTGAGCAATGGGATGACACGGGAATGGAGTATTATGATGACAAGTGTTCTGGAGCATTGTGATGACAAGGGCATGGAGCATGGTGATTACAGGGGCCATGGAGCATTGTGATGACAACGGCATGGAGCATTGTGATGACACGGACATGGAGCATTGTAATGATAGGCTATCTGGAGCATTGTGATGAAAAGGGGATGGAGCATTTTGATGACAGGGTCCAAGGAGAATTGTGCTGACAATGGCATGGAGCATTGTGATGAAAAGGGTACTGGAGCACTGTGAGGAAAGCAGTCATGGATCATTGTGATGACAGGGGTCATGGAGCTTTGTGATGACAAGGGTCATGGAGCATTGTGATGACACGGTCAAGGAACATTGTGATGACAAGAATTCTGGAGCATTGTGATGAAAGGGCATGGAGCATTGTGATCAAAGGTGACAAGGAGCATTGTGATGATATGGGCAGAGATCTTTGTGATGCCAGGGGACATGGAGCTTTTTGGTAAGAGAGGCCTTGGAGATTTGTGATGGCAGGCGTCATGGGGCATTGTGATGACAGTGGTCTTGGAGCATTGTGATGAATGTTGTCATGGAGCACTGTGATTACAGGGGCCATGGAGCACTGTGAATACAAAGGCTATGGAGCATTGAGATGTCAGGGTTCATGGAGCATTGTGATGGAAGTGATCATGGATCATTGTGATGACAAGTGTCCTGGAACCTTGTGATGTCACGGTTCATGGAGCATTGTGATGTCAAGGACCATGGCGAATTGTGATGACATCTGTCATGGGGCATTGTGATGACAGTGGTCATCTAGAATTGTGATGAAAGGTATCATGGAGCACAGTGATGACAGGGGCCATGGAACATTGTGATGACAAAGGCCATGGAGCATTGTGATGACAAGTGTCATGGGGCATTTTGATGACATTGGCATGGAGCATTGTGATGACAGGGGCCATGGAACATTGTGATGACAAGTGTCATGGGGCATTTTGATGCCATTGGCATGGAGCATTATGATGACAAGAGTTCTGGAGCATTTTGATGACAAGGGCATGGAGCATTGTGATGACAGGGCCCATGGAGCATTGTGATGAAAAGGGCAGGGAACATTGTGATGACTGGGTTCATGGAGCATTGTGATGAAAGGGGCCATGGAGCATTGAGATGACAGGCGTCATGAGGCATGGTGATGACAGTGGTCATGGAGCATTGTGATGAAAGAGATCATGGAGCAATATGATAACAGGGGCCATGGAGCATCGTGATGACATGTGTCCTGGAACACTGTGATGACACGGTTCATCGAGTATTGTGATGACAAGGGTCATAGCGAATTGTGACGACAGGTGTCATGGGGCATTGTGATGACATTGATCATGTAGGAATTGTGATGAAAGGTGTCATGGAGCACTGTGATGACTGGGGGCATGAAGCATTGTTATGAAAATTGTCCTGGATTATTGTGATGACAGCAGTCATGGAGAATTGTGATGAAAGGGATTATGCAGCATTGTGTTGACAAGGGTATGGACTATTGTGATGACAATGGTCATGGAGAAATGTGATGAAAGTTTTCATGGAACATCGTGATGAAAATGCCTGGCAGCATTGTGACTATAAAGGCCATGGAGCATTGTGATGACAAGTGTCATGGAGCATTGTAATGAAAGGTTTCATTGTGCACTGTGATGACAAGGGGGATGGAATATTGTGATGAAACTGGTCCTGGAGCATTGTGAAAACAAAAGCCATGGAGCTTTGTGATGACAGGCATCATGGAGCATTGTGAAGAAAGGGGCCATGGGGAATTGTAATGACAATAGAGAAATGTGATGAAAATGGTCAGCGAGCGTTATGATTAAAGTGGTCATTGAGAATTGTGATGAAAAGCGACAAAGAGCATTGTGATGACAAAGGCCATGGAGAACTGTGATGACCAGGGTCATGTAGCATTGTGATGACACGGTCATGGAACATTGTGATGACAAGAATTCTGGAGCATTGTGATGACAAGGGCCATGGAGCATTGTGATGCCACGGTCATGGAACATTGTGATGACAAGAATTCTGGAGCATTGTGAGGAAACATGCATGGAGCATTGTGATTATAGGGGACAAGGAGCATTGTGATGACATGGGCAGGGAAGACTGTGATGACAGGTGTTATGGAGCAATGTGATGACAAGTGTCGAGGAGCATTGTGATGAGAGGGGCCTTGGAGAATTTTGATGACAGTGGTCATGGAGCATTGTGAAGACAAGAATCATGGAGCATTGTGATGACACGGGCATGAAGCATGGTGATGACAACAGACCTGGAGCATTGTGATGACAAGGGCATGGAGCATTGTGATGACAGGAGACATGGAGCATTGTCATGACATTGGCAGGGATCATTGTGATTCCAGGGATCATGGAGCATTGTGATGACAAGTGTCATGCAATATTGTGCTGACACAGATCATGGAGCATTTTGATGAGAGTGGCCTTGGAGCACAGTGATGAGAGACGTCATGGGGCATTATGGTGACAGTGGTCCAGGAGCATTGTGATGAAAGTGTTCATGGAGCAACGCGATTATCGGGAAAATGGAGCATTGTGAATACAAAGGCCATGGAGCATTGAGATAAGAGAGTTCATGGAGCATTGTGATGAAAGTGGTCATGGATCACTGTGATGACAAGTGTCCTGGAACCTAGTGATGACATGGTTCATACAGCCTTGAGATGACAAGGGCCAAGGCGAAATGTGATGACACGTGTCCTGGGGCATTGTGATGACATTGGTCATCTTGCATTGTGATGACGGTGGTCATGTAGAATTTTGAAATAAGGTATCATGGAGCACTGTGATGACAAAGGCCAAGGAACATTGTGATGACATGTGTCATTGAGCAATGGGATGACACGGGAATGGAGTATTATGATGACAAGTGTTCTGGAGCATTGTGATGACAAGGGCATGGAGCATGGTGATTACAGGGGCCATGGAGCATTGTGATGACAACGGCATGGAGCATTGTGATGACACGGACATGGAGCATTGTAAAGATAGGCTATCGGGAGCATTGTGATGAAAAGGGGATGGAGCATTTTGATGACAGGGTCCAAGGAGAATTGTGCTGACAATGGCATGGAGCATTGTGATGAAAAGGGTACTGGAGCACTGTGAGGAAAGCAGTCATGGATTATTGTGATGACAGGGGTCATGGAGCTTTGTGATGACAAGGGTCATGGAGCATTGTGATGACACAGTCAAGGAACATTGTGATGACAAGTATTCTGGAGCATTGTGATGAAAGGGCATGGAGCATTGTGATCAAAGGTGACAAGGAGCATTGTGATGATATGGGCAGAGATCTTTGTGATGCCAGGGGACATGGAGCTTTTTGGTAAGAGAGGCCATGGAGATTTGTGATGGCAGGCGTCATGGGGCATTGTGATGACAGTGGTCTTGGAGCATTGTGATGAATGTTGTCATGGAGCACTGTGATTACAGGGGCCATGGAGCACTGTGAATACAAAGGCTATGGAGCATTGAGATGTCAGGGTTCATGGAGCATTGTGATGGAAGTGATCATGGATCATTTTGATGACAAGTGTCCTGGAACCTTGTGATGTCACGGTTCATGGAGCATTGTGATGTCAAGGACCATGGCGAATTGTGATGACATCTGTCATAGGGCATTGTGATGACAGTGGTCATCTAGAATTGTGATGAAAGGTATCATGGAGCACTGTGATGACAGGGGCCATGGAACATTGTGATGACAAAGGCCATGGAGCATTGTGATGACAAGTGTCATGGGGCATTTTGATGACATTGGCATGGAGCATTGTGATGACAGGGGCTATGGAACATTGTGATGACAAGTGTCATGGGGCATTTTGATGACATTGGCATGGAGCATTATGTTGACAAGAGTTCTGGAGCATTTTGATGACAAGGGCATGGAGCATTGTGATGACAGGGCCCATGGAGCATTGTGATGAAAAGGGCAGGGAACATTGTGATGACTGGGTTCATGGAGCATTGTGATGAAAGGGGCCATGGAGCATTGAGATGACAGGCGTCATGAGGCATGGTGATGACAGTGGTCATGGAGCATTGTGATGAAAGAGATCATGGAGCAATATGATAACAGGGGCCATGGAGCATTGTGATGACAGGTGTATTGGAGCATTGTGATGAAAGTCGTCATGGATCATCGTGATGACATGTGTCCGGGAACACTGTGATGACACGGTTCATCGAGTATTGTGATGACAAGGGTCATAGCGAATTGTGACGACAGGTGTCATGGGGCATTGTGATGACATTGATCATCTAGGAATTGTGATGAAAGGTGTCATGGAGCACTGTGATGACAGGGGGCATGAAGCATTGTTATGAAAATTGTCCTGGATTATTGTGATGACAGCAGTCATGGAGAATTGTGATGACAGGGACTATGTGGCATTGTGTTGACAATGGTATGGACTATTTGGATGACAATGGTCGGTCATGGAGAAATGTGATGAAAGTTTTCATGGAACATCGTGATGAAAATGCCTGGCAGCATTGTGACTATAAAGGCCATGGAGCATTGTGATGACAAGTGTCATGGAGCATTGTAATGAAAGGTTTCATTGTGCACTGTGATGACAAGGGGGATGGAGTATTGTGATGAAACTGGTCCTGGAGCATTGTGAAAACAAAAGCCATGGAGCTTTGTGATGACAGGCATCATGGAGCATTGTGAAGAAAGGGGCCATGGGGAATTGTAATGACAGAGAAATGTGAGGAAAATGGTCAGCGAGCGTTATGATTAAATTGGTCATTGAGAATTGTGATGAAAAGCGACATAGAGCATTGTGATGACAAAGGTCATGGAGAACTGTGATGACCAGGGTCATGTAGCATTGTGATGACACGGTCATGGAACATTGTGATGACAAGAATTCTGGAGCATTGTGATGACAAGGGCCATGGAGCATTGTGATGCCACCGTCATGGAACATTGTGATGACAAGAATTCTGGAGCATTGTGAGGAAACAGGCATGGAGCATTGTGATTATAGGGGACATGGAGCATTGTGATGACATGGGCAGGGAACACTGTGATGACAGGTGTTATGGAGCAATGTAATGACAAGTGTCGTGGAGCATTGTGATGAGAGGGGCCTTGGAGAATTGTGATGACAGTGGTCATGGAGCATTGGGATGACATGGGCCATGGAGCATTGTGAAGACAAGATTCATGGAGCATTGTGATGACACGGGCATGAAGCATGGTGATGACAACAGACCTGGAGCATTGTGATGACAAGGGCATGGAGCATTGTGATGACAGGAGACATGGAGCATTGTCATGACATTGGCAGGGATCATTGTGATTCCAGGGATCATGGAGCATTGTGATGACAAGTGTCATGCAATATTGTGCTGACACAGATCATGGAGCATTTTGATGAGAGTGGCCTTGGAGCACAGTGATGAGAGACGTCATGGGGCATTATGGTGACAGTGGTCCAGGAGCATTGTCATGAAAGTGTTCATGGAGCAACGCGATTATCGGGAAAATGGAGCATTGTGAATACAAAGGCCATGGAGCATTGAGATAACAGAGTTCATGGAGCATTGTGATGAAAGTGGTCATGGATCACTGTGATGACAAGTGTCCTGGAACCTAGTGATGACACGGTTCATACAGCCTTGAGATGACAAGGGCCAAGGCGAAATGTGATGACACGTGTCCTGGGGCATTGTGATGACATTGGTCATCTTGCATTGTGATGACGGTGGTCATGTAGAATTTTGAAATAAGGTATCATGGAGCACTGTGATGACAAAGGCCAAGGAACATTTTGATGACAAGTGTCATTGAGCAATGGGATGACACGGGAATGGAGTATTATGATGACAAGTGTTCTGGAGCATTGTGATGACAAGGGCATGGAGCATGGTGATTACAGGGGCCATGGAGCATTGTGATGACAACGGCATGGAGCATTGTGATGACACGGACATGGAGCATTGTAATGATAGGCTACCTGGAGCATTGTGATGAAAAGGGGATGGAGCATTTTGATGACAGGGTCCAAGGAGAATTGTGCTGACAATGGCATGGAGCATTGTGATGAAAAGGGTACTGGAGCACTGTGAGGAAAGCAGTCATGGATCATTGTGATGACAGGGGTCATGGAGCTTTGTGATGACAAGGGTCATGGAGCATTGTGATGACACGGTCAAGGAACATTGTGATGACAAGAATTCTGGAGCATTGTGATGAAAGGGCATGGAGCATTGTGATCAAAGGTGACAAGGAGCATTGTGATGATATGGGCAGAGATCTTTGTGATGCCAGGGGACATGGAGCTTTTTGGTAAGAGAGGCCTTGGAGATTTGTGATGGCAGGCGTCATGGGGCATTGTGATGACAGTGGTCTTGGAGCATTGTGATGAATGTTGTCATGGAGCACTGTGATTACAGGGGCCATGGAGCACTGTGAATACAAAGGCTATGGAGCATTGAGATGTCAGGGTTCATGGAGCATTGTGATGGAAGTGATCATGGATCATTGTGATGACAAGTGTCCTGGAACCTTGTGATGTCACGGTTCATGGAGCATTGTGATGTCAAGGACCATGGCGAATTGTGATGACATCTGTCATGGGGCATTGTGATGACAGTGGTCATCTAGAATTGTGATGAAAGGTATCATGGAGCACAGTGATGACAGGGGCCATGGAACATTGTGATGACAAAGGCCATGGAGCATTGTGATGACAAGTGTCATGGGGCATTTTGATGACATTGGCATGGAGCATTGTGATGACAGGGGCCATGGAACATTGTGATGACAAGTGTCATGGGGCATTTTGATGCCATTGGCATGGAGCATTATGATGACAAGAGTTCTGGAGCATTTTGATGACAAGGGCATGGAGCATTGTGATGACAGGGCCCATGGAGCATTGTGATGAAAAGGGCAGGGAACATTGTGATGACTGGGTTCATGGAGCATTGTGATGAAAGGGGCCATGGAGCATTGAGATGACAGGCGTCATGAGGCATGGTGATGACAGTGGTCATGGAGCATTGTGATGAAAGAGATCATGGAGCAATATGATAACAGGGGCCATGGAGCATCGTGATGACATGTGTCCTGGAACACTGTGATGACACGGTTCATCGAGTATTGTGATGACAAGGGTCATAGCGAATTGTGACGACAGGTGTCATGGGGCATTGTGATGACATTGATCATGTAGGAATTGTGATGAAAGGTGTCATGGAGCACTGTGATGACTGGGGGCATGAAGCATTGTTATGAAAATTGTCCTGGATTATTGTGATGACAGCAGTCATGGAGAATTGTGATGAAAGGGATTATGCAGCATTGTGTTGACAAGGGTATGGACTATTGTGATGACAATGGTCATGGAGAAATGTGATGAAAGTTTTCATGGAACATCGTGATGAAAATGCCTGGCAGCATTGTGACTATAAAGGCCATGGAGCATTGTGATGACAAGTGTCATGGAGCATTGTAATGAAAGGTTTCATTGTGCACTGTGATGACAAGGGGGATGGAATATTGTGATGAAACTGGTCCTGGAGCATTGTGAAAACAAAAGCCATGGAGCTTTGTGATGACAGGCATCATGGAGCATTGTGAAGAAAGGGGCCATGGGGAATTGTAATGACAATAGAGAAATGTGATGAAAATGGTCAGCGAGCGTTATGATTAAAGTGGTCATTGAGAATTGTGATGAAAAGCGACAAAGAGCATTGTGATGACAAAGGCCATGGAGAACTGTGATGACCAGGGTCATGTAGCATTGTGATGACACGGTCATGGAACATTGTGATGACAAGAATTCTGGAGCATTGTGATGACAAGGGCCATGGAGCATTGTGATGCCACGGTCATGGAACATTGTGATGACAAGAATTCTGGAGCATTGTGAGGAAACATGCATGGAGCATTGTGATTATAGGGGACAAGGAGCATTGTGATGACATGGGCAGGGAAGACTGTGATGACAGGTGTTATGGAGCAATGTGATGACAAGTGTCGAGGAGCATTGTGATGAGAGGGGCCTTGGAGAATTTTGATGACAGTGGTCATGGAGCATTGTGAAGACAAGAATCATGGAGCATTGTGATGACACGGGCATGAAGCATGGTGATGACAACAGACCTGGAGCATTGTGATGACAAGGGCATGGAGCATTGTGATGACAGGAGACATGGAGCATTGTCATGACATTGGCAGGGATCATTGTGATTCCAGGGATCATGGAGCATTGTGATGACAAGTGTCATGCAATATTGTGCTGACACAGATCATGGAGCATTTTGATGAGAGTGGCCTTGGAGCACAGTGATGAGAGACGTCATGGGGCATTATGGTGACAGTGGTCCAGGAGCATTGTCATGAAAGTGTTCATGGAGCAACGCGATTATCGGGAAAATGGAGCATTGTGAATACAAAGGCCATGGAGCATTGAGATAAGAGAGTTCATGGAGCATTGTGATGAAAGTGGTCATGGATCACTGTGATGACAAGTGTCCTGGAACCTAGTGATGACACGGTTCATACAGCCTTGAGATGACAAGGGCCAAGGCGAAATGTGATGACACGTGTCCTGGGGCATTGTGATGACATTGGTCATCTTGCATTGTGATGACGGTGGTCATGTAGAATTTTGAAATAAGGTATCATGGAGCACTGTGATGACAAAGGCCAAGGAACATTTTGATGACAAGTGTCATTGAGCAATGGGATGACACGGGAATGGAGTATTATGATGACAAGTGTTCTGGAGCATTGTGATGACAAGGGCATGGAGCATGGTGATTACAGGGGCCATGGAGCATTGTGATGACAACGGCATGGAGCATTGTGATGACACGGACATGGAGCATTGTAATGATAGGCTATCTGGAGCATTGTGATGAAAAGGGGATGGAGCATTTTGATGACAGGGTCCAAGGAGAATTGTGCTGACAATGGCATGGAGCATTGTGATGAAAAGGGTACTGGAGCACTGTGAGGAAAGCAGTCATGGATCATTGTGATGACAGGGGTCATGGAGCTTTGTGATGACAAGGGTCATGGAGCATTGTGATGACACGGTCAAGGAACATTGTGATGACAAGAATTCTGGAGCATTGTGATGAAAGGGCATGGAGCATTGTGATCAAAGGTGACAAGGAGCATTGTGATGATATGGGCAGAGATCTTTGTGATGCCAGGGGACATGGAGCTTTTTGGTAAGAGAGGCCTTGGAGATTTGTGATGGCAGGCGTCATGGGGCATTGTGATGACAGTGGTCTTGGAGCATTGTGATGAATGTTGTCATGGAGCACTGTGATTACAGGGGCCATGGAGCACTGTGAATACAAAGGCTATGGAGCATTGAGATGTCAGGGTTCATGGAGCATTGTGATGGAAGTGATCATGGATCATTGTGATGACAAGTGTCCTGGAACCTTGTGATGTCACGGTTCATGGAGCATTGTGATGTCAAGGACCATGGCGAATTGTGATGACATCTGTCATGGGGCATTGTGATGACAGTGGTCATCTAGAATTGTGATGAAAGGTATCATGGAGCACAGTGATGACAGGGGCCATGGAACATTGTGATGACAAAGGCCATGGAGCATTGTGATGACAAGTGTCATGGGGCATTTTGATGACATTGGCATGGAGCATTATGATGACAGGGGCCATGGAACATTGTGATGACAAGTGTCATGGGGCATTTTGATGCCATTGGCATGGAGCATTATGATGACAAGAGTTCTGGAGCATTTTGATGACAAGGGCATGGAGCATTGTGATGACAGGGCCCATGGAGCATTGTGATGAAAAGGGCAGGGAACATTGTGATGACTGGGTTCATGGAGCATTGTGATGAAAGGGGCCATGGAGCATTGAGATGACAGGCGTCATGAGGCATGGTGATGACAGTGGTCATGGAGCATTGTGATGAAAGAGATCATGGAGCAATATGATAACAGGGGCCATGGAGCATCGTGATGACATGTGTCCTGGAACACTGTGATGACACGGTTCATCGAGTATTGTGATGACAAGGGTCATAGCGAATTGTGACGACAGGTGTCATGGGGCATTGTGATGACATTGATCATGTAGGAATTGTGATGAAAGGTGTCATGGAGCACTGTGATGACTGGGGGCATGAAGCATTGTTATGAAAATTGTCCTGGATTATTGTGATGACAGCAGTCATGGAGAATTGTGATGAAAGGGATTATGCAGCATTGTGTTGACAAGGGTATGGACTATTGTGATGACAATGGTCATGGAGAAATGTGATGAAAGTTTTCATGGAACATCGTGATGAAAATGCCTGGCAGCATTGTGACTATAAAGGCCATGGAGCATTGTGATGACAAGTGTCATGGAGCATTGTAATGAAAGGTTTCATTGTGCACTGTGATGACAAGGGGGATGGAATATTGTGATGAAACTGGTCCTGGAGCATTGTGAAAACAAAAGCCATGGAGCTTTGTGATGACAGGCATCATGGAGCATTGTGAAGAAAGGGGCCATGGGGAATTGTAATGACAATAGAGAAATGTGATGAAAATGGTCAGCGAGCGTTATGATTAAAGTGGTCATTGAGAATTGTGATGAAAAGCGACATAGAGCATTGTGATGACAAAGGCCATGGAGAACTGTGATGACCAGGGTCATGTAGCATTGTGATGACACGGTCATGGAACATTGTGATGACAAGAATTCTGGAGCATTGTGATGACAAGGGCCATGGAGCATTGTGATGCCACGGTCATGGAGCATTGTGATGACAAGAATTCTGGAGCATTGTGAGGAAACATGCATGGAGCATTGTGATTATAGGGGACAAGGAGCATTGTGATGACATGGGCAGGGAAGACTGTGATGACAGGTGTTATGGAGCAATGTGATGACAAGTGTCGAGGAGCATTGTGATGAGAGGGGCCTTGGAGAATTTTGATGACAGTGGTCATGGAGCATTGTGAAGACAAGAATCATGGAGCATTGTGATGACACGGGCATGAAGCATGGTGATGACAACAGACCTGGAGCATTGTGATGACAAGGGCATGGAGCATTGTGATGACAGGAGACATGGAGCATTGTCATGACATTGGCAGGGATCATTGTGATTCCAGGGATCATGGAGCATTGTGATGACAAGTGTCATGCAATATTGTGCTGACACAGATCATGGAGCATTTTGATGAGAGTGGCCTTGGAGCACAGTGATGAGAGACGTCATGGGGCATTATGGTGACAGTGGTCCAGGAGCATTGTCATGAAAGTGTTCATGGAGCAACGCGATTATCGGGAAAATGGAGCATTGTGAATACAAAGGCCATGGAGCATTGAGATAACAGAGTTCATGGAGCATTGTGATGAAAGTGGTCATGGATCACTGTGATGACAACTGTCCTGGAACCTAGTGATGACATGGTTCATACAGCCTTGAGATGACAAGGGCCAAGGCGAAATGTGATGACACGTGTCCTGGGGCATTGTGATGACATTGGTCATCTTGCATTGTGATGACGGTGGTCATGTAGAATTTTGAAATAAGGTATCATGGAGCACTGTGATGACAAAGGCCAAGGAACATTTTGATGACATGTGTCATTGAGCAATGGGATGACACGGGAATGGAGTATTATGATGACAAGTGTTCTGGAGCATTGTGATGACAAGGGCATGGAGCATGGTGATTACAGGGGCCATGGAGCATTGTGATGACAACGGCATGGAGCATTGTGATGACACGGACATGGAGCATTGTAAAGATAGGCTATCGGGAGCATTGTGATGAAAAGGGGATGGAGCATTTTGATGACAGGGTCCAAGGAGAATTGTGCTGACAATGGCATGGAGCATTGTGATGAAAAGGGTACTGGAGCACTGTGAGGAAAGCAGTCATGGATCATTGTGATGACAGGGGTCATGGAGCTTTGTGATGACAAGGGTCATGGAGCATTGTGATGACACAGTCAAGGAACATTGTGATGACAAGTATTCTGGAGCATTGTGATGAAAGGGCATGGAGCATTGTGATCAAAGGTGACAAGGAGCATTGTGATGATATGGGCAGAGATCTTTGTGATGCCAGGGGACATGGAGCTTTTTGGTAAGAGAGGCCATGGAGATTTGTGATGGCAGGCGTCATGGGGCATTGTGATGACAGTGGTCTTGGAGCATTGTGATGAATGTTGTCATGGAGCACTGTGATTACAGGGGCCATGGAGCACTGTGAATACAAAGGCTATGGAGCATTGAGATGTCAGGGTTCATGGAGCATTGTGATGGAAGTGATCATGGATCATTTTGATGACAAGTGTCCTGGAACCTTGTGATGTCACGGTTCATGGAGCATTGTGATGTCAAGGACCATGGCGAATTGTGATGACATCTGTCATAGGGCATTGTGATGACAGTGGTCATCTAGAATTGTGATGAAAGGTATCATGGAGCACTGTGATGACAGGGGCCATGGAACATTGTGATGACAAAGGCCATGGAGCATTGTGATGACAAGTGTCATGGGGCATTTTGATGACATTGGCATGGAGCATTGTGATGACAGGGGCCATGGAACATTGTGATGACAAGTGTCATGGGGCATTTTGATGACATTGGCATGGAGCATTATGTTGACAAGAGTTCTGGAGCATTTTGATGACAAGGGCATGGAGCATTGTGATGACAGGGCCCATGGAGCATTGTGATGAAAAGGGCAGGGAACATTGTGATGACTGGGTTCATGGAGCATTGTGATGAAAGGGGCCATGGAGCATTGAGATGACAGGCGTCATGAGGCATGGTGATGACAGTGGTCATGGAGCATTGTGATGAAAGAGATCATGGAGCAATATGATAACAGGGGCCATGGAGCATTGTGATGACAGGTGTATTGGAGCATTGTGATGAAAGTCGTCATGGATCATCGTGATGACATGTGTCCTGGAACACTGTGATGACACGGTTCATCGAGTATTGTGATGACAAGGGTCATAGCGAATTGTGACGACAGGTGTCATGGGGCATTGTGATGACATTGATCATCTAGGAATTGTGATGAAAGGTGTCATGGAGCACTGTGATGACAGGGGGCATGAAGCATTGTTATGAAAATTGTCCTGGATTATTGTGATGACAGCAGTCATGGAGAATTGTGATGACAGGGACTATGTGGCATTGTGTTGACAATGGTATGGACTATTTGGATGACAATGGTCGGTCATGGAGAAATGTGATGAAAGTTTTCATGGAACATCGTGATGAAAATGCCTGGGAGCATTGTGACTATAAAGGCCATGGAGCATTGTGATGACAAGTGTCATGGAGCATTGTAATGAAAGGTTTCATTGTGCACTGTGATGACAAGGGGGATGGAGTATTGTGATGAAACTGGTCCTGGAGCATTGTGAAAACAAAAGCCATGGAGCTTTGTGATGACAGGCATCATGGAGCATTGTGAAGAAAGGGGCCATGGGGAATTGTAATGACAATAGAGAAATGTGATGAAAATGGTCAGCGAGCGTTATGATTAAAGTGGTCATTGAGAATTGTGATGAAAAGCGACATAGAGCATTGTGATGACAAAGGCCATGGAGAAATGTGATGACCAGGGTCATGTAGCATTGTGATGACACGGTCATGGAACATTGTGATGACAAGAATTCTGGAGCATTGTGAGGAAACATGCATGGAGCATTGTGATTATAGGGGACAAGGAGCATTGTGATGACATGGGCAGGGAAGACTGTGATGACAGGTGTTATGGAGCAATGTGATGACAAGTGTCGAGGAGCATTGTGATGAGAGGGGCCTTGGAGAATTGTGATGACAGTGGTCATGGAGGATTGGGATGACATTGGCCATGGAGCATTGTGAAGACAAGATTCATGGAGCATTGTGATGACACGGGCATGAAGCATGGTGATGACAACAGACCTGGAGCATTGTGATGACAAGGGCATGGAGCATTGTGATGACAGGAGACATGGAGCATTGTCATGACATTGGCAGGGATCATTGTGATTCCAGGGATCATGGAGCATTGTGATGACAAGTGTCATGCAATATTGTGCTGACACAGATCATGGAGCATTTTGATGAGAGTGGCCTTGGAGCACAGTGATGAGAGACGTCATGGGGCATTATGGTGACAGTGGTCCAGGAGCATTGTGATGAAAGTGTTCATGGAGCAACGCGATTATCGGGAAAATGGAGCATTGTGAATACAAAGGCCATGGAGCATTGAGATAACAGAGTTCATGGAGCATTGTGATGAAAGTGGTCATGGATCACTGTGATGACAAGTGTCCTGGAACCTAGTGATGACACGGTTCATACAGCCTTGAGATGACAAGGGCCAAGGCGAAATGTGATGACACGTGTCCTGGGGCATTGTGATGACATTGGTCATCTTGCATTGTGATGACGGTGGTCATGTAGAATTTTGAAATAAGGTATCATGGAGCACTGTGATGACAAAGGCCAAGGAACATTTTGATGACAAGTGTCATTGAGCAATGGGATGACACGGGAATGGAGTATTATGATGACAAGTGTTCTGGAGCATTGTGATGACAAGGGCATGGAGCATGGTGATTACAGGGGCCATGGAGCATTGTGATGACAACGGCATGGAGCATTGTGATGACACGGACATGGAGCATTGTAATGATAGGCTATCTGGAGCATTGTGATGAAAAGGGGATGGAGCATTTTGATGACAGGGTCCAAGGAGAATTGTGCTGACAATGGCATGGAGCATTGTGATGAAAAGGGTACTGGAGCACTGTGAGGAAAGCAGTCATGGATCATTGTGATGACAGGGGTCATGGAGCTTTGTGATGACAAGGGTCATGGAGCATTGTGATGACACGGTCAAGGAACATTGTGATGACAAGAATTCTGGAGCATTGTGATGAAAGGGCATGGAGCATTGTGATCAAAGGTGACAAGGAGCATTGTGATGATATGGGCAGAGATCTTTGTGATGCCAGGGGACATGGAGCTTTTTGGTAAGAGAGGCCTTGGAGATTTGTGATGGCAGGCGTCATGGGGCATTGTGATGACAGTGGTCTTGGAGCATTGTGATGAATGTTGTCATGGAGCACTGTGATTACAGGGGCCATGGAGCACTGTGAATACAAAGGCTATGGAGCATTGAGATGTCAGGGTTCATGGAGCATTGTGATGGAAGTGATCATGGATCATTGTGATGACAAGTGTCCTGGAACCTTGTGATGTCACGGTTCATGGAGCATTGTGATGTCAAGGACCATGGCGAATTGTGATGACATCTGTCATGGGGCATTGTGATGACAGTGGTCATCTAGAATTGTGATGAAAGGTATCATGGAGCACAGTGATGACAGGGGCCATGGAACATTGTGATGACAAAGGCCATGGAGCATTGTGATGACAAGTGTCATGGGGCATTTTGATGACATTGGCATGGAGCATTATGATGACAGGGGCCATGGAACATTGTGATGACAAGTGTCATGGGGCATTTTGATGCCATTGGCATGGAGCATTATGATGACAAGAGTTCTGGAGCATTTTGATGACAAGGGCATGGAGCATTGTGATGACAGGGCCCATGGAGCATTGTGATGAAAAGGGCAGGGAACATTGTGATGACTGGGTTCATGGAGCATTGTGATGAAAGGGGCCATGGAGCATTGAGATGACAGGCGTCATGAGGCATGGTGATGACAGTGGTCATGGAGCATTGTGATGAAAGAGATCATGGAGCAATATGATAACAGGGGCCATGGAGCATCGTGATGACATGTGTCCTGGAACACTGTGATGACACGGTTCATCGAGTATTGTGATGACAAGGGTCATAGCGAATTGTGACGACAGGTGTCATGGGGCATTGTGATGACATTGATCATGTAGGAATTGTGATGAAAGGTGTCATGGAGCACTGTGATGACTGGGGGCATGAAGCATTGTTATGAAAATTGTCCTGGATTATTGTGATGACAGCAGTCATGGAGAATTGTGATGAAAGGGATTATGCAGCATTGTGTTGACAAGGGTATGGACTATTGTGATGACAATGGTCATGGAGAAATGTGATGAAAGTTTTCATGGAACATCGTGATGAAAATGCCTGGCAGCATTGTGACTATAAAGGCCATGGAGCATTGTGATGACAAGTGTCATGGAGCATTGTAATGAAAGGTTTCATTGTGCACTGTGATGACAAGGGGGATGGAATATTGTGATGAAACTGGTCCTGGAGCATTGTGAAAACAAAAGCCATGGAGCTTTGTGATGACAGGCATCATGGAGCATTGTGAAGAAAGGGGCCATGGGGAATTGTAATGACAATAGAGAAATGTGATGAAAATGGTCAGCGAGCGTTATGATTAAAGTGGTCATTGAGAATTGTGATGAAAAGCGACATAGAGCATTGTGATGACAAAGGCCATGGAGAACTGTGATGACCAGGGTCATGTAGCATTGTGATGACACGGTCATGGAACATTGTGATGACAAGAATTCTGGAGCATTGTGATGACAAGGGCCATGGAGCATTGTGATGCCACGGTCATGGAACATTGTGATGACAAGAATTCTGGAGCATTGTGAGGAAACATGCATGGAGCATTGTGATTATAGGGGACAAGGAGCATTGTGATGACATGGGCAGGGAAGACTGTGATGACAGGTGTTATGGAGCAATGTGATGACAAGTGTCGAGGAGCATTGTGATGAGAGGGGCCTTGGAGAATTTTGATGACAGTGGTCATGGAGCATTGTGAAGACAAGAATCATGGAGCATTGTGATGACACGGGCATGAAGCATGGTGATGACAACAGACCTGGAGCATTGTGATGACAAGGGCATGGAGCATTGTGATGACAGGAGACATGGAGCATTGTCATGACATTGGCAGGGATCATTGTGATTCCAGGGATCATGGAGCATTGTGATGACAAGTGTCATGCAATATTGTGCTGACACAGATCATGGAGCATTTTGATGAGAGTGGCCTTGGAGCACAGTGATGAGAGACGTCATGGGGCATTATGGTGACAGTGGTCCAGGAGCATTGTCATGAAAGTGTTCATGGAGCAACGCGATTATCGGGAAAATGGAGCATTGTGAATACAAAGGCCATGGAGCATTGAGATAAGAGAGTTCATGGAGCATTGTGATGAAAGTGGTCATGGATCACTGTGATGACAAGTGTCCTGGAACCTAGTGATGACATGGTTCATACAGCCTTGAGATGACAAGGGCCAAGGCGAAATGTGATGACACGTGTCCTGGGGCATTGTGATGACATTGGTCATCTTGCATTGTGATGACGGTGGTCATGTAGAATTTTGAAATAAGGTATCATGGAGCACTGTGATGACAAAGGCCAAGGAACATTTTGATGACATGTGTCATTGAGCAATGGGATGACACGGGAATGGAGTATTATGATGACAAGTGTTCTGGAGCATTGTGATGACAAGGGCATGGAGCATGGTGATTACAGGGGCCATGGAGCATTGTGATGACAACGGCATGGAGCATTGTGATGACACGGACATGGAGCATTGTAAAGATAGGCTATCGGGAGCATTGTGATGAAAAGGGGATGGAGCATTTTGATGACAGGGTCCAAGGAGAATTGTGCTGACAATGGCATGGAGCATTGTGATGAAAAGGGTACTGGAGCACTGTGAGGAAAGCAGTCATGGATCATTGTGATGACAGGGGTCATGGAGCTTTGTGATGACAAGGGTCATGGAGCATTGTGATGACACAGTCAAGGAACATTGTGATGACAAGTATTCTGGAGCATTGTGATGAAAGGGCATGGAGCATTGTGATCAAAGGTGACAAGGAGCATTGTGATGATATGGGCAGAGATCTTTGTGATGCCAGGGGACATGGAGCTTTTTGGTAAGAGAGGCCATGGAGATTTGTGATGGCAGGCGTCATGGGGCATTGTGATGACAGTGGTCTTGGAGCATTGTGATGAATGTTGTCATGGAGCACTGTGATTACAGGGGCCATGGAGCACTGTGAATACAAAGGCTATGGAGCATTGAGATGTCAGGGTTCATGGAGCATTGTGATGGAAGTGATCATGGATCATTTTGATGACAAGTGTCCTGGAACCTTGTGATGTCACGGTTCATGGAGCATTGTGATGTCAAGGACCATGGCGAATTGTGATGACATCTGTCATAGGGCATTGTGATGACAGTGGTCATCTAGAATTGTGATGAAAGGTATCATGGAGCACTGTGATGACAGGGGCCATGGAACATTGTGATGACAAAGGCCATGGAGCATTGTGATGACAAGTGTCATGGGGCATTTTGATGACATTGGCATGGAGCATTGTGATGACAGGGGCCATGGAACATTGTGATGACAAGTGTCATGGGGCATTTTGATGACATTGGCATGGAGCATTATGTTGACAAGAGTTCTGGAGCATTTTGATGACAAGGGCATGGAGCATTGTGATGACAGGGCCCATGGAGCATTGTGATGAAAAGGGCAGGGAACATTGTGATGACTGGGTTCATGGAGCATTGTGATGAAAGGGGCCATGGAGCATTGAGATGACAGGCGTCATGAGGCATGGTGATGACAGTGGTCATGGAGCATTGTGATGAAAGAGATCATGGAGCAATATGATAACAGGGGCCATGGAGCATTGTGATGACAGGTGTATTGGAGCATTGTGATGAAAGTCGTCATGGATCATCGTGATGACATGTGTCCTGGAACACTGTGATGACACGGTTCATCGAGTATTGTGATGACAAGGGTCATAGCGAATTGTGACGACAGGTGTCATGGGGCATTGTGATGACATTGATCATCTAGGAATTGTGATGAAAGGTGTCATGGAGCACTGTGATGACAGGGGGCATGAAGCATTGTTATGAAAATTGTCCTGGATTATTGTGATGACAGCAGTCATGGAGAATTGTGATGACAGGGACTATGTGGCATTGTGTTGACAATGGTATGGACTATTTGGATGACAATGGTCGGTCATGGAGAAATGTGATGAAAGTTTTCATGGAACATCGTGATGAAAATGCCTGGGAGCATTGTGACTATAAAGGCCATGGAGCATTGTGATGACAAGTGTCATGGAGCATTGTAATGAAAGGTTTCATTGTGCACTGTGATGACAAGGGGGATGGAGTATTGTGATGAAACTGGTCCTGGAGCATTGTGAAAACAAAAGCCATGGAGCTTTGTGATGACAGGCATCATGGAGCATTGTGAAGAAAGGGGCCATGGGGAATTGTAATGACAGAGAAATGTGAGGAAAATGGTCAGCGAGCGTTATGATTAAATTGGTCATTGAGAATTGTGATGAAAAGCGACATAGAGCATTGTGATGACAAAGGTCATGGAGAACTGTGATGACCAGGGTCATGTAGCATTGTGATGACACGGTCATGGAACATTGTGATGACAAGAATTCTGGAGCATTGTGATGACAAGGGCCATGGAGCATTGTGATGCCACCGTCATGGAACATTGTGATGACAAGAATTCTGGAGCATTGTGAGGAAACATGCATGGAGCATTGTGATTATAGGGGACATGGAGCATTGTGATGACATGGGCAGGGAACACTGTGATGACAGGTGTTATGGAGCAATGTAATGACAAGTGTCGTGGAGCATTGTGATGAGAGGGGCCTTGGAGAATTGTGATGACAGTGGTCATGGAGCATTGGGATGACATGGGCCATGGAGCATTGTGAAGACAAGATTCATGGAGCATTGTGATGACACGGGCATGAAGCATGGTGATGACAACAGACCTGGAGCATTGTGATGACAAGGGCATGGAGCATTGTGATGACAGGAGACATGGAGCATTGTCATGACATTGGCAGGGATCATTGTGATTCCAGGGATCATGGAGCATTGTGATGACAAGTGTCATGCAATATTGTGCTGACACAGATCATGGAGCATTTTGATGAGAGTGGCCTTGGAGCACAGTGATGAGAGACGTCATGGGGCATTATGGTGACAGTGGTCCAGGAGCATTGTCATGAAAGTGTTCATGGAGCAACGCGATTATCGGGAAAATGGAGCATTGTGAATACAAAGGCCATGGAGCATTGAGATAACAGAGTTCATGGAGCATTGTGATGAATGTGGTCATGGATCACTGTGATGACAAGTGTCCTGGAACCTAGTGATGACACGGTTCATACAGCCTTGAGATGACAAGGGCCAAGGCGAAATGTGATGACACGTGTCCTGGGGCATTGTGATGACATTGGTCATCTTGCATTGTGATGACGGTGGTCATGTAGAATTTTGAAATAAGGTATCATGGAGCACTGTGATGACAAAGGCCAAGGAACATTTTGATGACAAGTGTCATTGAGCAATGGGATGACACGGGAATGGAGTATTATGATGACAAGTGTTCTGGAGCATTGTGATGACAAGGGCATGGAGCATGGTGATTACAGGGGCCATGGAGCATTGTGATGACAACGGCATGGAGCATTGTGATGACACGGACATGGAGCATTGTAATGATAGGCTATCTGGAGCATTGTGATGAAAAGGGGATGGAGCATTTTGATGACAGGGTCCAAGGAGAATTGTGCTGACAATGGCATGGAGCATTGTGATGAAAAGGGTACTGGAGCACTGTGAGGAAAGCAGTCATGGATCATTGTGATGACAGGGGTCATGGAGCTTTGTGATGACAAGGGTCATGGAGCATTGTGATGACACGGTCAAGGAACATTGTGATGACAAGAATTCTGGAGCATTGTGATGAAAGGGCATGGAGCATTGTGATCAAAGGTGACAAGGAGCATTGTGATGATATGGGCAGAGATCTTTGTGATGCCAGGGGACATGGAGCTTTTTGGTAAGAGAGGCCTTGGAGATTTGTGATGGCAGGTGTCATGGGGCATTGTGATGACAGTGGTCTTGGAGCATTGTGATGAATGTTGTCATGGAGCACTGTGATTACAGGGGCCATCGAGCACTGTGAATACAAAGGCTATGGAGCATTGAGATGTCAGGGTTCATGGAGCATTGTGATGGAAGTGATCATGGATCATTGTGATGACAAGTGTCCTGGAACCTTGTGATGTCACGGTTCATGGAGCATTGTGATGTCAAGGACCATGGCGAATTGTGATGACATATGTCATAGGGCATTGTGATGACAGTGGTCATCTAGAATTGTGATGAAAGGTATCATGGAGCACTGTGATGACAGGGGCCATGGAACATTGTGATGACAAAGGCCATGGAGCATTGTGATGACAAGTGTCATGGGGCATTTTGATGACATTGGCATGGAGCATTGTGATGACAGGGGCCATGGAACATTGTGATGACAAGTGTCATGGGGCATTTTGATGCCATTGGCATGGAGCATTATGATGACAAGAGTTCTGGAGCATTTTGATGACAAGGGCATGGAGCATTGTGATGACAGGGCCCATGGAGCATTGTGATGAAAAGGGCAGGGAACATTGTGATGACTGGGTTCATGGAGCATTGTGATGAAAGGGGCCATGGAGCATTGAGATGACAGGCGTCATGAGGCATGGTGATGACAGTGGTCATGGAGCATTGTGATGAAAGAGATCATGGAGCAATATGATAACAGGGGCCATGGAGCATTGTGATGACAGGTGTATTGGAGCATTGTGATGAAAGTCGTCATGGATCATCGTGATGACATGTGTCCTGGAACACTGTGATGACACGGTTCATCGAGTATTGTGATGACAAGGGTCATAGCGAATTGTGACGACAGGTGTCATGGGGCATTGTGATGACATTGATCATCTAGGAATTGTGATGAAAGGTGTCATGGAGCACTGTGATGACAGGGGGCATGAAGCATTGTTATGAAAATTGTCCTGGATTATTGTGATGACAGCAGTCATGGAGAATTGTGATGAAAGGGATTATGCAGCATTGTGTTGACAAGGCTATGGACTATTGTGATGACAATGGTCATGGAGAAATGTGATGAAAGTTTTCATGGAACATCCTGATGAAAATGCCTGGGAGCATTGTGACGATAAAGGCCATGGAGCATTGTGACGACAAGTGTCATGGAGCATTGTAATGAAAGGTTTCATTGTGCACTGTGATGACAAGGGGGATGGAGTATTGTGATGAAACTGGTCCTGGAGCATTGTGAAAACAAAAGCCATGGAGCTTTGTGATGACAGGCATCATGGAGCATTGTGAAGAAAGGGGCCATGGGGAATTGTAATGACAGAGAAATGTGAGGAAAATGGTCAGCGAGCGTTATGATTAAAGTGGTCATTGAGAATTGTGATGAAAAGCGACATAGAGCATTGTGATGACAAAGGTCATGGAGAACTGTGATGACCAGGGTCATGTAGCATTGTGATGACACGGTCATGGAACATTGTGATGACAAGAATTCTGGAGCATTGTGATGACAAGGGCCATGGAGCATTGTGATGCCACCATCATGGAACATTGTGATGACAAGAATTCTGGAGCATTGTGAGGAAACAGGCATGGAGCATTGTGATTATAGGGGACATGGAGCATTGTGTTGACATGGGCAGGGAACACTGTGATGACAGGTGTTATGGAGCAATGTAATGACAAGTGTCGTGGAGCATTGTGATGAGAGGGGCCTTGGAGAATTGTGATGACAGTGGTCATGGAGCATTGCGATGACATGGGCCATGGAGCATTGTGAAGACAAGATTCATGGAGCATTGTGATGACACGGGCATGAAGCATGGTGATGACAACAGACCTGGAGCATTGTGATGACAAGGGCATGGAGCATTGTGATGACAGGAGACATGGAGCATTGTCATGACATTGGCAGGGATCATTGTGATTACAGGGATCATGGAGCATTGTGATGACAAGTGTCATGCAATATTGTGCTGACACAGATCATGGAGCATTTTGATGAGAGTGGCCTTGGAGCACAGTGATGAGAGACGTCATGGGGCATTATGGTGACAGTGGTCCAGGAGCATTGTCATGAAAGTGTTCATGGAGCAACGCGATTATCGGGAAAATGGAGCATTGTGAATATAAAGGCCATGGAGCATTGAGATAACAGAGTTCACGGAGCATTGTGATGAATGTGGTCATGGATCACTGTGATGACAAGTGTCCTGGAACCTAGTGATGACACGGTTCATACAGCCTTGAGATGACAAGGGCCAAGGCGAAATGTGATGACACGTGTCCTGAGGCATTGTGATGACATTGGTCATCTTGCATTGTGATGACGGTGGTCATGTAGAATTTTGAAATAAGGTATCATGGAGCACTGTGATGACAAAGGCCAAGGAACATTTTGATGACAAGTGTCATTGAGCAATGGGATGACACGGGAATGGAGTATTATGATGACAAGTGTTCTGGAGCATTGTGATGACAAGGGCATGGAGCATGGTGATTACAGGGGCCATGGAGCATTGTGATGACAAGGGCATGGAGCATTGTGATGACACGGACATGGAGCATTGTAATCATAGGCTATCTGGAGCATTGTGATGAAAAGGGGATGGAGCATTTTGATGACAGGGTCCAAGGAGAATTGTGCTGACAATGGCATGGAGCATTGTGATGAAAAGGGTACTGGAGCACTGTGAGGAAAGCAGTCATGGATCATTGTGATGACAGGGGTCATGGAGCTTTGTGATGACAAGGGTCATGGAGCATTGTGATGACACGGTCAAGGAACATTGTGATGACAAGAATTCTGGAGCATTGTGATGAAAGGGCATGGAGCATTGTGATCAAAGGTGACAAGGAGCATTGTGATGATATGGGCAGAGATCTTTGTGATGCCAGGGGACATGGAGCTTTTTGGTAAGAGAGGCCTTGGAGATTTGTGATGGCAGGCGTCATGGGGCATTGTGATGACAGTGGTCTTGGAGCATTGTGATGAATGTTGTCATGGAGCACTGTGATTACAGGGGCCATGGAGCACTGTGAATACAAAGGCTATGGAGCATTGAGATGTCAGGGTTCATGGAGCATTGTGATGGAAGTGATCATGGATCATTGTGATGACAAGTGTCCTGGAACCTTGTGATGTCACGGTTCATGGAGCATTGTGATGTCAAGGACCATGGCGAATTGTGATGACATCTGTCATGGGGCATTGTGATGACAGTGGTCATCTAGAATTGTGATGAAAGGTATCATGGAGCACTGTGATGACAGGGGCCATGGAACATTGTGATGACAAAGGCCATGGAGCATTGTGATGACAAGTGTCATGGGGCATTTTGATGACATTGGCATGGAGCCTTGTGATGACAGGGGCCATGGATCATTGTGATGACAAGTGTCATGGGGCATTTTGATGCCATTGGCATGGAGCATTATGATGACAAGAGTTCTGGCGCATTTTGATGACAAGGGCATGGAGCATTGTGATGACAGGGCCCATGGAGCATTGTGATGAAAAGGGCAGGGAACATTGTGATGACTGGGTTCATGGAGCATTGTGATGAAAGGGGCCATGGAGCATTGAGATGACAGGCGTCATGAGGCATGGTGATGACAGTGGTCATGGAGCATTGTGATGAAAGAGATCATGGAGCAATATGATAACAGGGGCCATGGAGCATCGTGATGACATGTGTCCTGGAACACTGTGATGACACGGTTCATCGAGTATTGTGATGACAAGGTTCATAGCGAATTGTGACGACAGGTGTCATGGGGCATTGTGATGACATTGATCATCTAGGAATTGTGATGAAAGGTGTCATGGAGCACTGTGATGACTGGGGGCATGAAGCATTGTTATGAAAATTGTCCTGGATTATTGTGATGACAGCAGTCATGGAGAATTGTGATGAAAGGGATTATGCAGCATTGTGTTGACAAGGGTATGGACTATTGTGATGACAATGGTCATGGAGAAATGTGATGAAAGTTTTCATGGAACATCGTGATGAAAATGCCTGGCAGCATTGTGACTATAAAGGCCATGGAGCATTGTGAAGACAAGTGTCATGGAGCATTGTAATGAAAGGTTTCATTGTGCACTGTGATGACAAGGGGGATGGAGTATTGTGATGAAACAGGTCCTGGAGCATTGTGAAAACAAAAGCCATGGAGCTTTGTGATGACAGGCATCATGGAGCATTGTGAAGAAAGGGGCCATGGGGAATTGTAATGACAATAGAGAAATGTGATGAAAATGGTCAGCGAGCGTTATGATTAAAGTGGTCATTGAGAATTGTGATGAAAAACGACATAGAGCATTGTGATGACAAAGGCCATGGAGAAATGTGATGACCAGGGTCATGTAGCATTGTGATGACACGGTCATGGAACATTGTGATGACAAGAATTCTGGAGCATTGTGAGGAAACATGCATGGAGCATTGTGATTATAGGGGACAAGGAGCATTGTGATGACATGGGCAGGGAAGACTGTGATGACAGGTGTTATGGAGCAATGTGATGACAAGTGTCGAGGAGCATTGTGATGAGAGGGGCCTTGGAGAATTGTGATGACAGTGGTCATGGAGGATTGGGATGACATTGGCCATGGAGCATTGTGAAGACAAGATTCATGGAGCATTGTGATGACACGGGCATGAAGCATGGTGATGACAACAGACCTGGAGCATTGTGATGACAAGGGCATGGAGCATTGTGATGACAGGAGACATGGAGCATTGTCATGACATTGGCAGGGATCATTGTGATTCCAGGGATCATGGAGCATTGTCATGACAAGTGTCATGCAATATTGTGCTGACACAGATCATGGAGCATTTTGATGAGAGTGGCCTTGGAGCACAGTGATGAGAGACGTCATGGGGCATTATGGTGACAGTGGTCCAGGAGCATTGTGATGAAAGTGTTCATGGAGCAACGCGATTATCGGGAAAATGGAGCATTGTGAATACAAAGGCCATGGAGCATTGAGATAACAGAGTTCATGGAGCATTGTGATGAAAGTGGTCATGGATCACTGTGATGACAAGTGTCCTGGAACCTAGTGATGACACGGTTCATACAGCCTTGAGATGACAAGGGCCAAGGCGAAATGTGATGACACGTGTCCTGGGGCATTGTGATGACATTGGTCATCTTGCATTGTGATGACGGTGGTCATGTAGAATTTTGAAATAAGGTATCATGGAGCACTGTGATGACAAAGGCCAAGGAACATTTTGATGACAAGTGTCATTGAGCAATGGGATGACACGGGAATGGAGTATTATGATGACAAGTGTTCTGGAGCATTGTGATGACAAGGGCATGGAGCATGGTGATTACAGGGGCCATGGAGCATTGTGATGACAACGGCATGGAGCATTGTGATGACACGGATATGGAGCATTGTAATGATAGGCTATCTGGAGCATTGTGATGAAAAGGGGATGGAGCATTTTGATGACAGGGTCCAAGGAGAATTGTGCTGACAATGGCATGGAGCATTGTGATGAAAAGGGTACTGGAGCACTGTGAGGAAAGCACTCATGGATCATTGTGATGACAGGGGTCATGGAGCTTTGTGATGACAAGGGTCATGGAGCATTGTGATGACACGGTCAAGGAACATTGTGATGACAAGAATTCTGGAGCATTGTGATGAAAGGGCATGGAGCATTGTGATCAAAGGTGACAAGGAGCATTGTGATGATATGGGCAGAGATCTTTGTGATGCCAGGGGACATGGAGCTTTTTGGTAAGAGAGGCCTTGGAGATTTGTGATGGCAGGCGTCATGGGGCATTGTGATGACAGTGGTCTTGGAGCATTGTGATGAATGTTGTCATGGAGCACTGTGATTACAGGGGCCATGGAGCACTGTGAATACAAAGGCTATGGAGCATTGAGATGTCAGGGTTCATGGAGCATTGTGATGGAAGTGATCATGGATCATTGTGATGACAAGTGTCCTGGAACCTTGTGATGTCACGGTTCATGGAGCATTGTGATGTCAAGGACCATGGCGAATTGTGATGACATCTGTCATGGGGCATTGTGATGACAGTGGTCATCTAGAATTGTGATGAAAGGTATCATGGAGCACAGTGATGACAGGGGCCATGGAACATTCTGATGACAATGGCCATGGAGCATTGTGATGACAAGTGTCATGGGGCATTTTGATGACATTGGCATGGAGCATTGTGATGACAGGGGCCATGGAACATTGTGATGACAAGTGTCATGGGGCATTTTGATGCCATTGGCATGGAGCATTATGATGACAAGAGTTCTGGAGCATTTTGATGACAAGGGCATGGAGCATTGTGATGACAGGGCCCATGGAGCATTGTGATGAAAAGGGCAGGGAACATTGTGATGACTGGGTTCATGGAGCATTGTGATGAAAGGGGCCATGGAGCATTGAGATGACAGGCGTCATGAGGCATGGTGATGACAGTGGTCATGGAGCATTGTGATGAAAGAGATCATGGAGCAATATGATATCAGGGAACATGCAGCATCGTGATGACATGTGTCCTGGAACACTGTGATGACACGGTTCATCGAGTATTGTGATGACAAGGGTCATAGCGAATTGTGACGACAGGTGTCATGGGGCATTGTGATGACATTGATCATGTAGGAATTGTGATGAAAGGTGTCATGGAGCACTGTGATGACTGGGGGCATGAAGCATTGTTATGAAAATTGTCCTGGATTATTGTGATGACAGCAGTCATGGAGAATTGTGATGAAAGGGATTATGCAGCATTGTGTTGACAAGGGTATGGACTATTGTGATGACAATGGTCATGGAGAAATGTGATGAAAGTTTTCATGGAACATCGTGATGAAAATGCCTGGCAGCATTGTGACTATAAAGGCCATGGAGCATTGTGATGACAAGTGTCATGGAGCATTGTAATGAAAGGTTTCATTGTGCACTGTGATTGCAAGGGGGATGGAGTATTGTGATGAAACTGGTCCTGGAGCATTGTGAAAACAAAAGCCATGGAGCTTTGTGATGACAGGCATCATGGAGCATTGTGAAGAAAGGGGCCATGGGGAATTGTAATGACAATAGAGAAATGTGATGAAAATGGTCAGCGAGCGTTATGATTAAAGTGGTCATTGAGAATTGTGATGAAAAGCGACATAGAGCATTGTGATGACAAAGGCCATGGAGAACTCTGATGACCAGGGTCATGTAGCATTGTGATGACACGGTCATGGAACATTGTGATGACAAGAATTCTGGAGCATTGTGATGACAAGGGCCATGGAGCATTGTGATGCCACGGTCATGGAACATTGTGATGACAAGAATTCTGGAGCATTGTGAGGAAACATGCATGGAGCATTGTGATTATAGGGGACAAGGAGCATTGTGATGACATGGGCAGGGAAGACTGTGATGACAGGTGTTATGGAGCAATGTGATGACAAGTGTCGAGGAGCATTGTGATGAGAGGGGCCTTGGAGAATTGTGATGACAGTGGTCATGGAGCATTGTGAAGACAAGAATCATGGAGCATTGTGATGACACGGGCATGAAGCATGGTGATGACAACAGACCTGGAGCATTGTGATGACAAGGGCATGGAGCATTGTGATGACAGGAGACATGGAGCATTGTCATGACATTGGCAGGGATCATTGTGATTCCAGGGATCATGGAGCATTGTGATGACAAGTGTCATGCAATATTGTGCTGACACAGATCATGGAGCATTTTGATGAGAGTGGCCTTGGAGCACAGTGATGAGAGACGTCATGGGGCATTATGGTGACAGTGGTCCAGGAGCATTGTCATGAAAGTGTTCATGGAGCAACGCGATTATCGGGAAAATGGAGCATTGTGAATACAAAGGCCATGGAGCATTGAGATAACAGAGTTCATGGAGCATTGTGATGAAAGTGGTCATGTATCACTGTGATGACAAGTGTCCTGGAACCTAGTGATGACATGGTTCATACAGCCTTGAGATGACAAGGGCCAAGGCGAAATGTGATGACACGTGTCCTGGGGCATTGTGATGACATTGGTCATCTTGCATTGTGATGACGGTGGTCATGTAGAATTTTGAAATAAGGTATCATGGAGCACTGTGATGACAAAGGCCAAGGAACATTTTGATGACATGTGTCATTGAGCAATGGGATGACACGGGAATGGAGTATTATGATGACAAGTGTTCTGGAGCATTGTGATGACAAGGGCATGGAGCATGGTGATTACAGGGGCCATGGAGCATTGTGATGACAACGGCATGGAGCATTGTGATGACACGGACATGGAGCATTGTAAAGATAGGCTATCGGGAGCATTGTGATGAAAAGGGGATGGAGCATTTTGATGACAGGGTCCAAGGAGAATTGTGCTGACAATGGCATGGAGCATTGTGATGAAAAGGGTACTGGAGCACTGTGAGGAAAGCAGTCATGGATCATTGTGATGACAGGGGTCATGGAGCTTTGTGATGACAAGGGTCATGGAGCATTGTGATGACACGGTCAAGGAACATTGTGATGACAAGTATTCTGGAGCATTGTGATGAAAGGGCATGGAGCATTGTGATCAAAGGTGACAAGGAGCATTGTGATGATATGGGCAGAGATCTTTGTGATGCCAGGGGACATGGAGCTTTTTGGTAAGAGAGGCCATGGAGATTTGTGATGGCAGGCGTCATGGGGCATTGTGATGACAGTGGTCTTGGAGCATTGTGATGAATGTTGTCATGGAGCACTGTGATTACAGGGGCCATGGAGCACTGTGAATACAAAGGCTATGGAGCATTGAGATGTCAGGGTTCATGGAGCATTGTGATGGAAGTGATCATGGATCATTTTGATGACAAGTGTCCTGGAACCTTGTGATGTCACGGTTCATGGAGCATTGTGATGTCAAGGACCATGGCGAATTGTGATGACATCTGTCATAGGGCATTGTGATGACAGTGGTCATCTAGAATTGTGATGAAAGGTATCATGGAGCACTGTGATGACAGGGGCCATGGAACATTGTGATGACAAAGGCCATGGAGCATTGTGATGACAAGTGTCATGGGGCATTTTGATGACATTGGCATGGAGCATTGTGATGAGAGGGGCCATGGAACATTGTGATGACAAGTGTCATGGGGCATTTTGATGCCATTGGCATGGAGCATTATGATGACAAGAGTTCTGGAGCATTTTGATGACAAGGGCATGGAGCATTGTGATGACAGGGCCCATGGAGCATTGTGATGAAAAGGGCAGGGAACATTGTGATGACTGGGTTCATGGAGCATTGTGATGAAAGGGGCCATGGAGCACTGTGATGACAGGGGGCATGAAGCATTGTTATGAAAATTGTCCTGGATTATTGTGATGACAGCAGTCATGGAGAATTGTGATGAAAGGGATTATGCAGCATTGTGTTGACAAGGCTATGGACTATTGTGATGACAATGGTCATGGAGAAATGTGATGAAAGTTTTCATGGAACATCGTGATGAAAATGCCTGGGAGCATTGTGACGATAAAGGCCATGGAGCATTGTGATGACAAGTGTCATGGAGCATTGTAATGAAAGGTTTCATTGTGCACTGTGATGACAAGGGGGATGGAGTATTGTGATGAAACTGGTCCTGGAGCATTGTGAAAACAAAAGCCATGGAGCTTTGTGATGACAGGCATCATGGAGCATTGTGAAGAAAGGGGCCATGGGGAATTGTAATGACAGAGAAATGTGAGGAAAATGGTCAGCGAGCGTTATGATTAAATTGGTCATTGAGAATTGTGATGAAAAGCGACATAGAGCATTGTGATGACAAAGGTCATGGAGAACTGTGATGACCAGGGTCATGTAGCATTGTGATGACACGGTCATGGAACATTGTGATGACAAGAATTCTGGAGCATTGTGATGACAAGGGCCATGGAGCATTGTGATGCCACCATCATGGAACATTGTGATGACAAGAATTCTGGAGCATTGTGAGGAAACAGGCATGGAGCATTGTGATTATAGGGGACATGGAGCATTGTGTTGACATGGGCAGGGAACACTGTGATGACAGGTGTTATGGAGCAATGTGATGACAAGTGTCGTGGAGCATTGTGATGAGAGGGGCCTTGGAGAATTGTGATGACAGTGGTCATGGAGCATTGCGATGACATGGGCCATGGAGCATTGTGAAGACAATATTCATGGAGCATTGTGATGACACGGGCATGAAGCATGGTGATGACAACAGACCTGGAGCATTGTGATGACAAGGGCATGGAGCATTGTGATGACAGGAGACATGGAGCATTGTCATGACATTGGCAGGGATCATTGTGATTCCAGGGATCATGGAGCATTGTGATGACAAGTGTCATGCAATATTGTGCTGACACAGATCATGGAGCATTTTGATGAGAGTGGCCTTGGAGCACAGTGATGAGAGACGTCATGGGGCATTATGGTGACAGTGGTCAAGGAGCATTGTGATGAAAGTGTTCATGGAGCAACGCGATTATCGGGAAAATGGAGCATTGTGAATACAAAGGCCATGGAGCATTGAGATAACAGAGTTCATGGAGCATTGTGATGAATGTGGTCATGGATCACTGTGATGACAAGTGTCCTGGAACCTAGTGATGACACGGTTCATACAGCCTTGAGATGACAAGGGCCAAGGCGAAATGTGATGACACGTGTCCTGGGGCATTGTGATGACATTGGTCATCTTGCATTGTGATGACGGTGGTCATGTAGAATTTTGAAATAAGGTATCATGGAGCACTGTGATGACAAAGGCCAAGGAACATTTTGATGACAAGTGTCATTGAGCAATGGGATGACACGGGAATGGAGTATTATGATGACAAGTGTTCTGGAGCATTGTGATGACAAGGGCATGGAGCATGGTGATTACAGGGGCCATGGAGCATTGTGATGACAACGGCATGGAGCATTGTGATGACACGGACATGGAGCATTGTAATGATAGGCTATCTGGAGCATTGTGATGAAAAGGGGATGGAGCATTTTGATGACAGGGTCCAAGGAGCATTGTGCTGACAATGGCATGGAGCATTGTGATGAAAAGGGTACTGGAGCACTGTGAGGATAGCAGTCATGGATCATTGTGATGACAGGGGTCATGGAGCTTTGTGATGACAAGGGTCATGGAGCATTGTGATGACACGGTCAAGGAACATTGTGATGACAAGAATTCTGGAGCATTGTGATGAAAGGGCATGGAGCATTGTGATCAAAGGTGACAAGGAGCATTGTGATGATATGGGCAGAGATCTTTGTGATGCCAGGGGACATGGAGCTTTTTGGTAAGAGAGGCCTTGGAGATTTGTGATGGCAGGCGTCATGGGGCATTGTGATGACAGTGGTCTTGGAGCATTGTGATGAATGTTGTCATGGAGCACTGTGATTACAGGGGCCATGGAGCACTGTGAATACAAAGGCTATGGAGCATTGAGATGTCAGGGTTCATGGAGCATTGTGATGGAAGTGATCATGGATCATTGTGATGACAAGTGTCCTGGAACCTTGTGATGTCACGGTTCATGGAGCATTGTGATGTCAAGGACCATGGCGAATTGTGATGACATCTGTCATGGGGCATTGTGATGACAGTGGTCATCTAGAATTGTGATGAAAGGTATCATGGAGCACTGTGATGACAGGGGCCATGGAACATTGTGATGACAAAGGCCATGGAGCATTGTGATGACAAGTGTCATGGGGCATTTTGATGACATTGGCATGGAGCATTGTGATGACAGGGGCCATGGATCATTGTGATGACAAGTGTCATGGGGCATTTTGATGCCATTGGCATGGAGCATTATGATGACAAGAGTTCTGGAGCATTTTGATGACAAGGGCATGGAGCATTGTGATGACAGGGCCCATGGAGCATTGTGATGAAAAGGGCAGGGAACATTGTGATGACTGGGTTCATGGAGCATTGTGATGAAAGGGGCCATGGAGCATTGAGATGACAGGCGTCATGAGGCATGGTGATGACAGTGGTCATGGAGCATTGTGATGAAAGAGATCATGGAGCAATATGATAACAGGGGCCATGGAGCATCGTGATGACATGTGTCCTGGAACACTGTGATGACACGGTTCATCGAGTATTGTGATGACAAGGTTCATAGCGAATTGTGACGACAGGTGTCATGGGGCATTGTGATGACATTGATCATCTAGGAATTGTGATGAAAGGTGTCATGGAGCACTGTGATGACTGGGGGCATGAAGCATTGTTATGAAAATTGTCCTGGATTATTGTGATGACAGCAGTCATGGAGAATTGTGATGAAAGGGATTATGCAGCATTGTGTTGACAAGGGTATGGACTATTGTGATGACAATGCTCATGGAGAAATGTGATGAAAGTTTTCATGGAACATCGTGATGAAAATGCCTGGCAGCATTGTGACTATAAAGGCCATGGAGCATTGTGAAGACAAGTGTCATGGAGCATTGTAATGAAAGGTTTCATTGTGCACTGTGATGACAAGGGGGATGGAGTATTGTGATGAAACTGGTCCTGGAGCATTGTGAAAACAAAAGCCATGGAGCTTTGTGATGACAGGCATCATGGAGCATTGTGAAGAAAGGGGCCATGGGGAATTGTAATGACAATAGAGAAATGTGATGAAAATGGTCAGCGAGCGTTATGATTAAAGTGGTCATTGAGAATTGTGATGAAAAGCGACATAGAGCATTGTGAAGACAAAGGCCATGGAGAACTGTGATGACCAGGGTCATGTAGCATTGTGATGACACGGTCATGGAACATTGTGATGACAAGAATTCTGGAGCATTGTGATGACAAGGGCCATGGAGCATTGTGATGCCACGGTCATGGAACATTGTGATGACAAGAATTCTGGAGCATTGTGAGGAAACATGCATGGAGCATTGTGATTATAGGGGACAAGGAGCATTGTGATGACATGGGCAGGGAAGACTGTGATGACAGGTGTTATGGAGCAATGTGATGACAAGTGTCGAGGAGCATTGTGATGAGAGGGGCCTTGGAGAATTGTGATGACAGTGGTCATGGAGCATTGTGAAGACAAGATTCATGGAGCATTGTGATGACACGGGCATGAAGCATGGTGATGACAACAGACCTGGAGCTTTGTGATGACAAGGGCATGGAGCATTGTGATGACAGGAGACATGGAGCATTGTCATGACATTGGCAGGGATCATTGTGATTCCAGGGATCATGGAGCATTGTGATGACAAGTGTCAGGCAATATTGTGCTGACACAGATCATGGAGCATTTTGATGAGAGTGGCCTTGGAGCACAGTGATGAGAGACGTCATGGGGCATTATGGTGACAGTGGTCCAGGAGCATTGTCATGAAAGTGTTCATGGAGCAACGCGATTATCGGGAAAATGGAGCATTGTGAATACAAAGGCCATGGAGCATTGAGATAACAGAGTTCATGGAGCATTGTGATGAATGTGGTCATGGATCACTGTGATGACAAGTGTCCTGGAACCTAGTGATGACACGGTTCATACAGCCTTGAGATGACAAGGGCCAAGGCGAAATGTGATGACACGTGTCCTGGGGCATTGTGATGACATTGGTCATCTTGCATTGTGATGACGGTGGTCATGTAGAATTTTGAAATAAGGTATCATGGAGCACTGTGATGACAAAGGCCAAGGAACATTTTGATGACAAGTGTCATTGAGCAATGGGATGACACGGGAATGGAGTATTATGATGACAAGTGTTCTGGAGCATTGTGATGACAAGGGCATGGAGCATGGTGATTACAGGGGCCATGGAGCATTGTGATGACAACGGCATGGAGCATTGTGATGACACGGACATGGAGCATTGTAATGATAGGCTATCTGGAGCATTGTGATGAAAAGGGGATGGAGCATTTTGATGACAGGGTCCAAGGAGAATTGTGCTGACAATGGCATGGAGCATTGTGATGAAAAGGGTACTGGAGCACTGTGAGGAAAGCACTCATGGATCATTGTGATGACAGGGGTCATGGAGCTTTGTGATGACAAGGGTCATGGAGCATTGTGATGACACGGTCAAGGAACATTGTGATGACAAGAATTCTGGAGCATTGTGATGAAAGGGCATGGAGCATTGTGATCAAAGGTGACAAGGAGCATTGTGATGATATGGGCAGAGATCTTTGTGATGCCAGGGGACATGGAGCTTTTTGGTAAGAGAGGCCTTGGAGATTTGTGATGGCAGGCGTCATGGGGCATTGTGATGACAGTGGTCTTGGAGCATTGTGATGAATGTTGTCATGGAGCACTGTGATTACAGGGGCCATGGAGCACTGTGAATACAAAGGCTATGGAGCATTGAGATGTCAGGGTTCATGGAGCATTGTGATGGAAGTGATCATGGATCATTGTGATGACAAGTGTCCTGGAACCTTGTGATGTCACGGTTCATGGAGCATTGTGATGTCAAGGACCATGGCGAATTGTGATGACATCTGTCATGGGGCATTGTGATGACAGTGGTCATCTAGAATTGTGATGAAAGGTATCATGGAGCACAGTGATGACAGGGGCCATGGAACATTGTGATGACAAAGGCCATGGAGCATTGTGATGACAAGTGTCATGGGGCATTTTGATGACATTGGCATGGAGCATTGTGATGACAGGGCCCATGGAGCATTGTGATGAAAAGGGCAGGGAACATTGTGATGACTGGGTTCATGGAGCATTGTGATGAAAGGGGCCATGGAGCATTGAGATGACAGGCGTCATGAGGCATGGTGATGACAGTGGTCATGGAGCATTGTGATGAAAGAGATCATGGAGCAATATGATAACAGGGGCCATGGAGCATCGTGATGACATGTGTCCTGGAACACTGTGATGACACGGTTCATCGAGTATTGTGATGACAAGGGTCATAGCGAATTGTGACGACAGGTGTCATGGGGCATTGTGATGACATTGATCATCTAGGAATTGTGATGAAAGGTGTCATGGAGCATTGTGATGACTGGGGGCATGAAGCATTGTTATGAAAATTGTCCTGGATTATTGTGATGACAGCAGTCATGGAGAATTGTGATGAAAGGGATTATGCAGCATTGTGTTGACAAGGGTATGGACTATTGTGATGACAATGGTCAGGGAGAAATGTGATGAAAGTTTTCATGGAACATCGTGATGAAAATGCCTGGGAGCATTGTGACTATAAAGGCCATGCAGCATTGTGATGACAAGTGTCATGGAGCATTGTAATGAAAGGTTTCATTGTGCACTGTGATGACAAGGGGGATGGAGTATTGTGATGAAACTAGTCCTGGAGCATTGTGAAAACAAAAGCCATGGAGCTTTGTGATGACAGGCATCATGGAGCATTGTGAAGAAAGGGGCCATGGGGAATTGTAATGACAGAGAAATGTGAGGAAAATGGTCAGCGAGCGTTATGATTAAATTGGTCATTGAGAATTGTGATGAAAAGCGACATAGAGCATTGTGATGACAAAGGTCATGGAGAACTGTGATGACCAGGGTCATGTAGCATTGTGAAGACACGGTCATGGAACATTGTGATGACAAGAATTCTGGAGCATTGTGATGACAAGGGCCATGGAGCATTGTGATGCCACGGTCATGGAACATTGTGATGACAAGAATTCTGGAGCATTGTGAGGAAACAGGCATGGAGCATTGTGATTATAGGGGACATGGAGCATTGTGATGACATGGGCAGGGAACACTGTGATGACAGGTGTTATGGAGCAATGTGATGACAAGTGTCATGGAGCATTGTGATGAGAGGGGCCTTGGAGAATTGTGATGACAGTGGTCATGGAGCATTGGGATGACATGGGCCACGGAGCATTGTGAAGACAAGATTCATGGAGCATTGTGATGACACGGGCATGAAGCATGGTGATGACAACAGACCTGGAGCATTGTGATGACAAGGGCATGGAGCATTGTGATGACAGGAGACATGGAGCATTGTCATGACATTGGCAGGGATCATTGTGATTCCAGGGATCATGGAGCATTGTGATGACAAGTGTCATGCAATATTGTGCTGACACAGATCATGGAGCATTTTGATGAGAGTGGCCTTGGAGCACAGTGATGAGAGACGTCATGGGGCATTATGGTGACAGTGGTCCAGGAGCATTGTGATGAAAGTGTTCATGGAGCAACGCGATTATCGGGAAAATGGAGCATTGTGAATACAAAGGCCATGGAGCATTGAGATAACAGAGTTCATGGAGCATTGTGATGAAAGTGGTCATGGATCACTGTGATGACAAGTGTCCTGGAACCTAGTGATGACATGGTTCATACAGCCTTGAGATGACAAGGGCCAAGGCGAAATGTGATGACACGTGTCCTGGGGCATTGTGATGACATTGGTCATCTTGCATTGTGATGACGGTGGTCATGTAGAATTTTGAAATAAGGTATCATGGAGCACTGTGATGACAAAGGCCAAGGAACATTTTGATGACATGTGTCATTGAGCAATGGGATGACACGGGAATGGAGTATTATGATGACAAGTGTTCTGGAGCATTGTGATGACAAGGGCATGGAGCATGGTGATTACAGGGGCCATGGAGCATTGTGATGACAACGGCATGGAGCATTGTGATGACACGGACATGGAGCATTGTAAAGATAGGCTATCGGGAGCATTGTGATGAAAAGGGGATGGAGCATTTTGATGACAGGGTCCAAGGAGAATTGTGCTGACAATGGCATGGAGCATTGTGATGAAAAGGGTACTGGAGCACTGTGAGGAAAGCAGTCATGGATCATTGTGATGACAGGGGTCATGGAGCTTTGTGATGACAAGGGTCATGGAGCATTGTGATGACACAGTCAAGGAACATTGTGATGACAAGTATTCTGGAGCATTGTGATGAAAGGGCATGGAGCATTGTGATCAAAGGTGACAAGGAGCATTGTGATGATATGGGCAGAGATCTTTGTGATGCCAGGGGACATGGAGCTTTTTGGTAAGAGAGGCCATGGAGATTTGTGATGGCAGGCGTCATGGGGCATTGTGATGACAGTGGTCTTGGAGCATTGTGATGAATGTTGTCATGGAGCACTGTGATTACAGGGGCCATGGAGCACTGTGAATACAAAGGCTATGGAGCATTGAGATGTCAGGGTTCATGGAGCATTGTGATGGAAGTGATCATGGATCATTTTGATGACAAGTGTCCTGGAACCTTGTGATGTCACGGTTCATGGAGCATTGTGATGTCAAGGACCATGGCGAATTGTGATGACATCTGTCATAGGGCATTGTGATGACAGTGGTCATCTAGAATTGTGATGAAAGGTATCATGGAGCACTGTGATGACAGGGGCCATGGAACATTGTGATGACAAAGGCCATGGAGCATTGTGATGACAAGTGTCATGGGGCATTTTGATGACATTGGCATGGAGCATTGTGATGACAGGGGCCATGGAACATTGTGATGACAAGTGTCATGGGGCATTTTGATGACATTGGCATGGAGCATTATGTTGACAAGAGTTCTGGAGCATTTTGATGACAAGGGCATGGAGCATTGTGATGACAGGGCCCATGGAGCATTGTGATGAAAAGGGCAGGGAACATTGTGATGACTGGGTTCATGGAGCATTGTGATGAAAGGGGCCATGGAGCATTGAGATGACAGGCGTCATGAGGCATGGTGATGACAGTGGTCATGGAGCATTGTGATGAAAGAGATCATGGAGCAATATGATAACAGGGGCCATGGAGCATTGTGATGACAGGTGCATTGGAGCATTGTGATGAAAGTCGTCATGGATCATCGTGATGACATGTGTCCTGGAACACTGTGATGACACGGTTCATCGAGTATTGTGATGACAAGGGTCATAGCGAATTGTGACGACAGGTGTCATGGGGCATTGTGATGACATTGATCATCTAGGAATTGTGATGAAAGGTGTCATGGAGCACTGTGATGACAGGGGGCATGAAGCATTGTTATGAAAATTGTCCTGGATTATTGTGATGACAGCAGTCATGGAGAATTGTGATGACAGGGACTATGTGGCATTGTGTTGACAATGGTATGGACTATTTGGATGACAATGGTCGGTCATGGAGAAATGTGATGAAAGTTTTCATGGAACATCGTGATGAAAATGCCTGGGAGCATTGTGACTATAAAGGCCATGGAGCATTGTGATGACAAGTGTCATGGAGCATTGTAATGAAAGGTTTCATTGTGCACTGTGATGACAAGGGGGATGGAGTATTGTGATGAAACTGGTCCTGGAGCATTGTGAAAACAAAAGCCATGGAGCTTTGTGATGACAGGCATCATGGAGCATTGTGAAGAAAGGGGCCAAGGGGCCATGGGGAATTGTAATGACAGAGAAATGTGAGGAAAATGGTCAGCGAGCGTTATGATTAAATTGGTCATTGAGAATTGTGATGAAAAGCGACATAGAGCATTGTGATGACAAAGGTCATGGAGAACTGTGATGACCAGGGTCATGTAGCATTGTGATGACACGGTCATGGAACATTGTGATGACAAGAATTCTGGAGCATTGTGATGACAAGGGCCATGGAGCATTGTGATGCCACCGTCATGGAACATTGTGATGACAAGAATTCTGGAGCATTGTGAGGAAACAGGCATGGAGCATTGTGATTATAGGGGACATGGAGCATTGTGATGACATGGGCAGGGAACACTGTGATGACAGGTGTTATGGAGCAATGTAATGACAAGTGTCGTGGAGCATTGTGATGAGAGGGGCCTTGGAGAATTGTGATGACAGTGGTCATGGAGCATTGGGATGACATGGGCCATGGAGCATTGTGAAGACAAGATTCATGGAGCATTGTGATGACACGGGCATGAAGCATGGTGATGACAACAGACCTGGAGCATTGTGATGACAAGGGCATGGAGCATTGTGATGACAGGAGACATGGAGCATTGTCATGACATTGGCAGGGATCATTGTGATTCCAGGGATCATGGAGCATTGTGATGACAAGTGTCATGCAATATTGTGCTGACACAGATCATGGAGCATTTTGATGAGAGTGGCCTTGGAGCACAGTGATGAGAGACGTCATGGGGCATTATGGTGACAGTGGTCCAGGAGCATTGTCATGAAAGTGTTCATGGAGCAACGCGATTATCGGGAAAATGGAGCATTGTGAATACAAAGGCCATGGAGCATTGAGATAACAGAGTTCATGGAGCATTGTGATGAAAGTGGTCATGGATCACTGTGATGACAAGTGTCCTGGAACCTAGTGATGACACGGTTCATACAGCCTTGAGATGACAAGGGCCAAGGCGAAATGTGATGACACGTGTCCTGGGGCATTGTGATGACATTGGTCATCTTGCATTGTGATGACGGTGGTCATGTAGAATTTTGAAATAAGGTATCATGGAGCACTGTGATGACAAAGGCCAAGGAACATTTTGATGACAAGTGTCATTGAGCAATGGGATGACACGGGAATGGAGTATTATGATGACAAGTGTTCTGGAGCATTGTGATGACAAGGGCATGGAGCATGGTGATTACAGGGGCCATGGAGCATTGTGATGACAACGGCATGGAGCATTGTGATGACACGGACATGGAGCATTGTAATGATAGGCTACCTGGAGCATTGTGATGAAAAGGGGATGGAGCATTTTGATGACAGGGTCCAAGGAGAATTGTGCTGACAATGGCATGGAGCATTGTGATGAAAAGGGTACTGGAGCACTGTGAGGAAAGCAGTCATGGATCATTGTGATGACAGGGGTCATGGAGCTTTGTGATGACAAGGGTCATGGAGCATTGTGATGACACGGTCAAGGAACATTGTGATGACAAGAATTCTGGAGCATTGTGATGAAAGGGCATGGAGCATTGTGATCAAAGGTGACAAGGAGCATTGTGATGATATGGGCAGAGATCTTTGTGATGCCAGGGGACATGGAGCTTTTTGGTAAGAGAGGCCTTGGAGATTTGTGATGGCAGGCGTCATGGGGCATTGTGATGACAGTGGTCTTGGAGCATTGTGATGAATGTTGTCATGGAGCACTGTGATTACAGGGGCCATGGAGCACTGTGAATACAAAGGCTATGGAGCATTGAGATGTCAGGGTTCATGGAGCATTGTGATGGAATTGATCATGGATCATTGTGATGACAAGTGTCCTGGAACCTTGTGATGTCACGGTTCATGGAGCATTGTGATGTCAAGGACCATGGCGAATTGTGATGACATCTGTCATGGGGCATTGTGATGACAGTGGTCATCTAGAATTGTGATGAAAGGTATCATGGAGCACAGTGATGACAGGGGCCATGGAACATTGTGATGACAAAGGCCATGGAGCATTGTGATGACAAGTGTCATGGGGCATTTTGATGACATTGGCATGGAGCATTGTGATGACAGGGGCCATGGAACATTGTGATGACAAGTGTCATGGGGCATTTTGATGCCATTGGCATGGAGCATTATGATGACAAGAGTTCTGGAGCATTTTGATGACAAGGGCATGGAGCATTGTGATGACAGGGCCCATGGAGCATTGTGATGAAAAGGGCAGGGAACATTGTGATGACTGGGTTCATGGAGCATTGTGATGAAAGGGGCCATGGAGCATTGAGATGACAGGCGTCATGAGGCATGGTGATGACAGTGGTCATGGAGCATTGTGATGAAAGAGATCATGGAGCAATATGATAACAGGGGCCATGGAGCATCGTGATGACATGTGTCCTGGAACACTGTGATGACACGGTTCATCGAGTATTGTGATGACAAGGGTCATAGCGAATTGTGACGACAGGTGTCATGGGGCATTGTGATGACATTGATCATGTAGGAATTGTGATGAAAGGTGTCATGGAGCACTGTGATGACTGGGGGCATGAAGCATTGTTATGAAAATTGTCCTGGATTATTGTGATGACAGCAGTCATGGAGAATTGTGATGAAAGGGATTATGCAGCATTGTGTTGACAAGGGTATGGACTATTGTGATGACAATGGTCATGGAGAAATGTGATGAAAGTTTTCATGGAACATCGTGATGAAAATGCCTGGCAGCATTGTGACTATAAAGGCCATGGAGCATTGTGATGACAAGTGTCATGGAGCATTGTAATGAAAGGTTTCATTGTGCACTGTGATGACAAGGGGGATGGAATATTGTGATGAAACTGGTCCTGGAGCATTGTGAAAACAAAAGCCATGGAGCTTTGTGATGACAGGCATCATGGAGCATTGTGAAGAAAGGGGCCATGGGGAATTGTAATGACAATAGAGAAATGTGATGAAAATGGTCAGCGAGCGTTATGATTAAAGTGGTCATTGAGAATTGTGATGAAAAGCGACATAGAGCATTGTGATGACAAAGGCCATGGAGAACTGTGATGACCAGGGTCATGTAGCATTGTGATGACACGGTCATGGAACATTGTGATGACAAGAATTCTGGAGCATTGTGATGACAAGGGCCATGGAGCATTGTGATGCCACGGTCATGGAACATTGTGATGACAAGAATTCTGGAGCATTGTGAGGAAACATGCATGGAGCATTGTGATTATAGGGGACAAGGAGCATTGTGATGACATGGGCAGGGAAGACTGTGATGACAGGTGTTATGGAGCAATGTGATGACAAGTGTCGAGGAGCATTGTGATGAGAGGGGCCTTGGAGAATTTTGATGACAGTGGTCATGGAGCATTGTGAAGACAAGAATCATGGAGCATTGTGATGACACGGGCATGAAGCATGGTGATGACAACAGACCTGGAGCATTGTGATGACAAGGGCATGGAGCATTGTGATGACAGGAGACATGGAGCATTGTCATGACATTGGCAGGGATCATTGTGATTCCAGGGATCATGGAGCATTGTGATGACAAGTGTCATGCAATATTGTGCTGACACAGATCATGGAGCATTTTGATGAGAGTGGCCTTGGAGCACAGTGATGAGAGACGTCATGGGGCATTATGGTGACAGTGGTCCAGGAGCATTGTCATGAAAGTGTTCATGGAGCAACGCGATTATCGGGAAAATGGAGCATTGTGAATACAAAGGCCATGGAGCATTGAGATAAGAGAGTTCATGGAGCATTGTGATGAAAGTGGTCATGGATCACTGTGATGACAAGTGTCCTGGAACCTAGTGATGACATGGTTCATACAGCCTTGAGATGACAAGGGCCAAGGCGAAATGTGATGACACGTGTCCTGGGGCATTGTGATGACATTGGTCATCTTGCATTGTGATGACGGTGGTCATGTAGAATTTTGAAATAAGGTATCATGGAGCACTGTGATGACAAAGGCCAAGGAACATTTTGATGACATGTGTCATTGAGCAATGGGATGACACGGGAATGGAGTATTATGATGACAAGTGTTCTGGAGCATTGTGATGACAAGGGCATGGAGCATGGTGATTACAGGGGCCATGGAGCATTGTGATGACAACGGCATGGAGCATTGTGATGACACGGACATGGAGCATTGTAAAGATAGGCTATCGGGAGCATTGTGATGAAAAGGGGATGGAGCATTTTGATGACAGGGTCCAAGGAGAATTGTGCTGACAATGGCATGGAGCATTGTGATGAAAAGGGTACTGGAGCACTGTGAGGAAAGCAGTCATGGATCATTGTGATGACAGGGGTCATGGAGCTTTGTGATGACAAGGGTCAGGGAGCATTGTGATGACACAGTCAAGGAACATTGTGATGACAAGTATTCTGGAGCATTGTGATGAAAGGGCATGGAGCATTGTGATCAAAGGTGACAAGGAGCATTGTGATGATATGGGCAGAGATCTTTGTGATGCCAGGGGACATGGAGCTTTTTGGTAAGAGAGGCCATGGAGATTTGTGATGGCAGGCGTCATGGGGCATTGTGATGACAGTGGTCTTGGAGCATTGTGATGAATGTTGTCATGGAGCACTGTGATTACAGGGGCCATGGAGCACTGTGAATACAAAGGCTATGGAGCATTGAGATGTCAGGGTTCATGGAGCATTGTGATGGAAGTGATCATGGATCATTTTGATGACAAGTGTCCTGGAACCTTGTGATGTCACGGTTCATGGAGCATTGTGATGTCAAGGACCATGGCGAATTGTGATGACATCTGTCATAGGGCATTGTGATGACAGTGGTCATCTAGAATTGTGATGAAAGGTATCATGGAGCACTGTGATGACAGGGGCCATGGAACATTGTGATGACAAAGGCCATGGAGCATTGTGATGACAAGTGTCATGGGGCATTTTGATGACATTGGCATGGAGCATTGTGATGACAGGGGCCATGGAACATTGTGATGACAAGTGTCATGGGGCATTTTGATGACATTGGCATGGAGCATTATGTTGACAAGAGTTCTGGAGCATTTGGATGACAAGGGCATGGAGCATTGTGATGACAGGGCCCATGGAGCATTGTGATGAAAAGGGCAGGGAACATTGTGATGACTGGGTTCATGGAGCATTGTGATGAAAGGGGCCATGGAGCATTGAGATGACAGGCGTCATGAGGCATGGTGATGACAGTGGTCATGGAGCATTGTGATGAAAGAGATCATGGAGCAATATGATAACAGGGGCCATGGAGCATTGTGATGACAGGTGTATTGGAGCATTGTGATGAAAGTCGTCATGGATCATCGTGATGACATGTGTCCTGGAACACTGTGATGACACGGTTCATCGAGTATTGTGATGACAAGGGTCATAGCGAATTGTGACGACAGGTGTCATGGGGCATTGTGATGACATTGATCATCTAGGAATTGTGATGAAAGGTGTCATGGAGCACTGTGATGACAGGGGGCATGAAGCATTGTTATGAAAATTGTCCTGGATTATTGTGATGACAGCAGTCATGGAGAATTGTGATGACAGGGACTATGTGGCATTGTGTTGACAATGGTATGGACTATTTGGATGACAATGGTCGGTCATGGAGAAATGTGATGAAAGTTTTCATGGAACATCGTGATGAAAATGCCTGGGAGCATTGTGACTATAAAGGCCATGGAGCATTGTGATGACAAGTGTCATGGAGCATTGTAATGAAAGGTTTCATTGTGCACTGTGATGACAAGGGGGATGGAGTATTGTGATGAAACTGGTCCTGGAGCATTGTGAAAACAAAAGCCATGGAGCTTTGTGATGACAGGCATCATGGAGCATTGTGAAGAAAGGGGCCATGGGGAATTGTAATGACAGAGAAATGTGAGGAAAATGGTCAGCGAGCGTTATGATTAAATTGGTCATTGAGAATTGTGATGAAAAGCGACATAGAGCATTGTGATGACAAAGGTCATGGAGAACTGTGATGACCAGGGTCATGTAGCATTGTGATGACACGGTCATGGAACATTGTGATGACAAGAATTCTGGAGCATTGTGATGACAAGGGCCATGGAGCATTGTGATGCCACCATCATGGAACATTGTGATGACAAGAATTCTGGAGCATTGTGAGGAAACAGGCATGGAGCATTGTGATTATAGGGGACATGGAGCATTGTGATGACATGGGCAGGGAACACTGTGATGACAGGTGTTATGGAGCAATGTAATGACAAGTGTCGTGGAGCATTGTGATGAGAGGGGCCTTGGAGAATTGTGATGACAGTGGTCATGGAGCATTGGGATGACATGGGCCATGGAGCATTGTGAAGACAAGATTCATGGAGCATTGTGATGACACGGGCATGAAGCATGGTGATGACAACAGACCTGGAGCATTGTGATGACAAGGGCATGGAGCATTGTGATGACAGGAGACATGGAGCATTGTCATGACATTGGCAGGGATCATTGTGATTCCAGGGATCATGGAGCATTGTGATGACAAGTGTCATGCAATATTGTGCTGACACAGATCATGGAGCATTTTGATGAGAGTGGCCTTGGAGCACAGTGATGAGAGACGTCATGGGGCATTATGGTGACAGTGGTCCAGGAGCATTGTCATGAAAGTGTTCATGGAGCAACGCGATTATCGGGAAAATGGAGCATTGTGAATACAAAGGCCATGGAGCATTGAGATAACAGAGTTCATGGAGCATTGTGATGAATGTGGTCATGGATCACTGTGATGACAAGTGTCCTGGAACCTAGTGATGACACGGTTCATACAGCCTTGAGATGACAAGGGCCAAGGCGAAATGTGATGACACGTGTCCTGGGGCATTGTGATGACATTGGTCATCTTGCATTGTGATGACGGTGGTCATGTAGAATTTTGAAATAAGGTATCATGGAGCACTGTGATGACAAAGGCCAAGGAACATTTTGATGACAAGTGTCACTGAGCAATGGGATGACACGGGAATGGAGTATTATGATGACAAGTGTTCTGGAGCATTGTGATGACAAGGGCATGGAGCATGGTGATTACAGGGGCCATGGAGCATTGTGATGACAACGGCATGGAGCATTGTGATGACACGGACATGGAGCATTGTAATGATAGGCTATCTGGAGCATTGTGATGAAAAGGGGATGGAGCATTTTGATGACAGGGTCCAAGGAGAATTGTGCTGACAATGGCATGGAGCATTGTGATGAAAAGGGTACTGGAGCACTGTGAGGAAAGCAGTCATGGATCATTGTGATGACAGGGGTCATGGAGCTTTGTGATGACAAGGGTCATGGAGCATTGTGATGACACGGTCAAGGAACATTGTGATGACAAGAATTCTGGAGCATTATGATGAAAGGGCATGGAGCATTGTGATCAAAGGTGACAAGGAGCATTGTGATGATATGGGCAGAGATCTTTGTGATGCCAGGGGACATGGAGCTTTTTGGTAAGAGAGGCCTTGGACATTTGTGATGGCAGGCGTCATGGGGCATTGTGATGACAGTGGTCTTGGAGCATTGTGATGAATGTTGTCATGGAGCACTGTGATTACAGGGGCCATGGAGCACTGTGAATACAAAGGCTATGGAGCATTGAGATGTCAGGGTTCATGGAGCATTGTGATGGAAGTGATCATGGATCATTGTGATGACAAGTGTCCTGGAACCTTGTGATGTCACGGTTCATGGAGCATTGTGATGTCAAGGACCATGGCGAATTGTGATGACATCTGTCATGGGGCATTGTGATGACAGTGGTCATCTAGAATTGTGATGAAAGGTATCATGGAGCACAGTGATGACAGGGGCCATGGAACATTGTGATGACAAAGGCCATGGAGCATTGTGATGACAAGTGTCATGGGGCATTTTGATGACATTGGCATGGAGCATTGTGATGACAGGGGCCATGGAACATTGTGATGACAAGTGTCATGGGGCATTTTGATGCCATTGGCATGGAGCATTATGATGACAAGAGTTCTGGAGCATTTTGATGACAAGGGCATGGAGCATTGTGATGACAGGGCCCATGGAGCATTGTGATGAAAAGGGCAGGGAACATTGTGATGACTGGGTTCATGGAGCATTGTGATGAAAGGGGCCATGGAGCATTGAGATGACAGGCGTCATGAGGCATGGTGATGACAGTGGTCATGGAGCATTGTGATGAAAGAGATCATGGAGCAATATGATAACAGGGGCCATGGAGCATCGTGATGACATGTGTCCTGGAACACTGTGATGACACGGTTCATCGAGTATTGTGATGACAAGGGTCATAGCGAATTGTGACGACAGGTGTCATGGGGCATTGTGATGACATTGATCATGTAGGAATTGTGATGAAAGGTGTCATGGAGCACTGTGATGACTGGGGGCATGAAGCATTGTTATGAAAATTGTCCTGGATTATTGTGATGACAGCAGTCATGGAGAATTGTGATGAAAGGGATTATGCAGCATTGTGTTGACAAGGGTATGGACTATTGTGATGACAATGGTCATGGAGAAATGTGATGAAAGTTTTCATGGAACATCGTGATGAAAATGCCTGGCAGCATTGTGACTATAAAGGCCATGGAGCATTGTGATGACAAGTGTCATGGAGCATTGTAATGAAAGGTTTCATTGTGCACTGTGATGACAAGGGGGATGGAATATTGTGATGAAACTGGTCCTGGAGCATTGTGAAAACAAAAGCCATGGAGCTTTGTGATGACAGGCATCATGGAGCATTGTGAAGAAAGGGGCCATGGGGAATTGTAATGACAATAGAGAAATGTGATGAAAATGCTCAGCGAGCGTTATGATTAAAGTGGTCATTGAGAATTGTGATGAAAAGCGACATAGAGCATTGTGATGACAAAGGTCATGGAGAACTGTGATGACCAGGGTCATGTAGCATTGTGATGACACGGTCATGGAACATTGTGATGACAAGAATTCTGGAGCATTGTGATGACAAGGGCCATGGAGCATTGTGATGCCACGGTCATGGAACATTGTGATGACAAGAATTCTGGAGCATTGTGAGGAAACATGCATGGAGCATTGTGATTATAGGGGACAAGGAGCATTGTGATGACATGGGCAGGGAAGACTGTGATGACAGGTGTTATGGAGCAATGTGATGACAAGTGTCGAGGAGCATTGTGATGAGAGGGGCCTTGGAGAATTTTGATGACAGTGGTCATGGAGCATTGTGAAGACAAGAATCATGGAGCATTGTGATGACACGGGCATGAAGCATGGTGATGACAACAGACCTGGAGCATTGTGATGACAAGGGCATGGAGCATTGTGATGACAGGAGACATGGAGCATTGTCATGACATTGGCAGGGATCATTGTGATTCCAGGGATCATGGAGCATTGTGATGACAAGTGTCATGCAATATTGTGCTGACACAGATCATGGAGCATTTTGATGAGAGTGGCCTTGGAGCACAGTGATGAGAGACGTCATGGGGCATTATGGTGACAGTGGTCCAGGAGCATTGTCATGAAAGTGTTCATGGAGCAACGCGATTATCGGGAAAATGGAGCATTGTGAATACAAAGGCCATGGAGCATTGAGATAAGAGAGTTCATGGAGCATTGTGATGAAAGTGGTCATGGATCACTGTGATGACAAGTGTCCTGGAACCTAGTGATGACATGGTTCATACAGCCTTGAGATGACAAGGGCCAAGGCGAAATGTGATGACACGTGTCCTGGGGCATTGTGATGACATTGGTCATCTTGCATTGTGATGACGGTGGTCATGTAGAATTTTGAAATAAGGTATCATGGAGCACTGTGATGACAAAGGCCAAGGAACATTTTGATGACATGTGTCATTGAGCAATGGGATGACACGGGAATGGAGTATTATGATGACAAGTGTTCTGGAGCATTGTGATGACAAGGGCATGGAGCATGGTGATTACAGGGGCCATGGAGCATTGTGATGACAACGGCATGGAGCATTGTGATGACACGGACATGGAGCATTGTAAAGATAGGCTATCGGGAGCATTGTGATGAAAAGGGGATGGAGCATTTTGATGACAGGGTCCAAGGAGAATTGTGCTGACAATGGCATGGAGCATTGTGATGAAAAGGGTACTGGAGCACTGTGAGGAAAGCAGTCATGGATCATTGTGATGACAGGGGTCATGGAGCTTTGTGATGACAAGGGTCATGGAGCATTGTGATGACACAGTCAAGGAACATTGTGATGACAAGTATTCTGGAGCATTGTGATGAAAGGGCATGGAGCATTGTGATCAAAGGTGACAAGGAGCATTGTGATGATATGGGCAGAGATCTTTGTGATGCCAGGGGACATGGAGCTTTTTGGTAAGAGAGGCCATGGAGATTTGTGATGGCAGGCGTCATGGGGCATTGTGATGACAGTGGTCTTGGAGCATTGTGATGAATGTTGTCATGGAGCACTGTGATTACAGGGGCCATGGAGCACTGTGAATACAAAGGCTATGGAGCATTGAGATGTCAGGGTTCATGGAGCATTGTGATGGAAGTGATCATGGATCATTTTGATGACAAGTGTCCTGGAACCTTGTGATGTCACGGTTCATGGAGCATTGTGATGTCAAGGACCATGGCGAATTGTGATGACATCTGTCATAGGGCATTGTGATGACAGTGGTCATCTAGAATTGTGATGAAAGGTATCATGGAGCACTGTGATGAAAGGGGCCATGGAACATTGTGATGACAAAGGCCATGGAGCATTGTGATGACAAGTGTCATGGGGCATTTTGATGACATTGGCATGGAGCATTGTGATGACAGGGGCCATGGAACATTGTGATGACAAGTGTCATGGGGCATTTTGATGACATTGGCATGGAGCATTATGTTGACAAGAGTTCTGGAGCATTTTGATGACAAGGGCATGGAGCATTGTGATGACAGGGCCCATGGAGCATTGTGATGAAAAGGGCAGGGAACATTGTGATGACTGGGTTCATGGAGCATTGTGATGAAAGGGGCCATGGAGCATTGAGATGACAGGCGTCATGAGGCATGGTGATGACAGTGGTCATGGAGCATTGTGATGAAAGAGATCATGGAGCAATATGATAACAGGGGCCATGGAGCATTGTGATGACAGGTGTATTGGAGCATTGTGATGAAAGTCGTCATGGATCATCGTGATGACATGTGTCCTGGAACACTGTGATGACACGGTTCATCGAGTATTGTGATGACAAGGGTCATAGCGAATTGTGACGACAGGTGTCATGGGGCATTGTGATGACATTGATCATCTAGGAATTGTGATGAAAGGTGTCATGGAGCACTGTGATGACAGGGGGCATGAAGCATTGTTATGAAAATTGTCCTGGATTATTGTGATGACAGCAGTCATGGAGAATTGTGATGACAGGGACTATGTGGCATTGTGTTGACAATGGTATGGACTATTTGGATGACAATGGTCGGTCATGGAGAAATGTGATGAAAGTTTTCATGGAACATCGTGATGAAAATGCCTGGGAGCATTGTGACTATAAAGGCCATGGAGCATTGTGATGACAAGTGTCATGGAGCATTGTAATGAAAGGTTTCATTGTGCACTGTGATGACAAGGGGGATGGAGTATTGTGATGAAACTGGTCCTGGAGCATTGTGAAAACAAAAGCCATGGAGCTTTGTGATGACAGGCATCATGGAGCATTGTGAAGAAAGGGGCCATGGGGAATTGTAATGACAGAGAAATGTGAGGAAAATGGTCAGCGAGCGTTATGATTAAATTGGTCATTGAGAATTGTGATGAAAAGCGACATAGAGCATTGTGATGACAAAGGTCATGGAGAACTGTGATGACCAGGGTCATGTAGCATTGTGATGACACGGTCATGGAACATTGTGATGACAAGAATTCTGGAGCATTGTGATGACAAGGGCCATGGAGCATTGTGATGCCACCGTCATGGAACATTGTGATGACAAGAATTCTGGAGCATTGTGAGGAAACAGGCATGGAGCATTGTGATTATAGGGGACATGGAGCATTGTGATGACATGGGCAGGGAACACTGTGATGACAGGTGTTATGGAGCAATGTAATGACAAGTGTCGTGGAGCATTGTGATGAGAGGGGCCTTGGAGAATTGTGATGACAGTGGTCATGGAGCATTGGGATGACATGGGCCATGGAGCATTGTGAAGACAAGATTCATGGAGCATTGTGATGACACGGGCATGAAGCATGGTGATGACAACAGACCTGGAGCATTGTGATGACAAGGGCATGGAGCATTGTGATGACAGGAGACATGGAGCATTGTCATGACATTGGCAGGGATCATTGTGATTCCAGGGATCATGGAGCATTGTGATGACAAGTGTCATGCAATATTGTGCTGACACAGATCATGGAGCATTTTGATGAGAGTGGCCTTGGAGCACAGTGATGAGAGACGTCATGGGGCATTATGGTGACAGTGGTCCAGGAGCATTGTCATGAAAGTGTTCATGGAGCAACGCGATTATCGGGAAAATGGAGCATTGTGAATACAAAGGCCATGGAGCATTGAGATAACAGAGTTCATGGAGCATTGTGATGAATGTGGTCATGGATCACTGTGATGACAAGTGTCCTGGAACCTAGTGATGACACGGTTCATACAGCCTTGAGATGACAAGGGCCAAGGCGAAATGTGATGACACGTGTCCTGGGGCATTGTGATGACATTGGTCATCTTGCATTGTGATGACGGTGGTCATGTAGAAATTTGAAATAAGGTATCATGGAGCACTGTGATGACAAAGGCCAAGGAACATTTTGATGACAAGTGTCATTGAGCAATGGGATGACACGGGAATGGAGTATTATGATGACAAGTGTTCTGGAGCATTGTGATGACAAGGGCATGGAGCATGGTGATTACAGGGGCCATGGAGCATTGTGATGACAACGGCATGGAGCATTGTGATGACACGGACATGGAGCATTGTAATGATAGGCTATCTGGAGCATTGTGATGAAAAGGGGATGGAGCATTTTGATGACAGGGTCCAAGGAGAATTGTGCTGACAATGGCATGGAGCATTGTGATGAAAAGGGTACTGGAGCACTGTGAGGAAAGCAGTCATGGATCATTGTGATGACAGGGGTCATGGAGCTTTGTGATGACAAGGGTCATGGAGCATTGTGATGACACGGTCAAGGAACATTGTGATGACAAGAATTCTGGAGCATTGTGATGAAAGGGCATGGAGCATTGTGATCAAAGGTGACAAGGAGCATTGTGATGATATGGGCAGAGATCTTTGTGATGCCAGGGGACATGGAGCTTTTTTCGTAAGAGAGGCCTTGGAGATTTGTGATGGCAGGTGTCATGGGGCATTGTGATGACAGTGGTCTTGGAGCATTGTGATGAATGTTGTCATGGAGCACTGTGATTACAGGGGCCATCGAGCACTGTGAATACAAAGGCTATGGAGCATTGAGATGTCAGGGTTCATGGAGCATTGTGATGGAAGTGATCATGGATCATTGTGATGACAAGTGTCCTGGAACCTTGTGATGTCACGGTTCATGGAGCATTGTGATGTCAAGGACCATGGCGAATTGTGATGACATATGTCATAGGGCATTGTGATGACAGTGGTCATCTAGAATTGTGATGAAAGGTATCATGGAGCACTGTGATGACAGGGGCCATGGAACATTGTGATGACAAAGGCCATGGAGCATTGTGATGACAAGTGTCATGGGGCATTTTGATGACATTGGCATGGAGCATTGTGATGACAGGGGCCATGGAACATTGTGATGACAAGTGTCATGGGGCATTTTGATGCCATTGGCATGGAGCATTATGATGACAAGAGTTCTGGAGCATTTTGATGACAAGGGCATGGAGCATTGTGATGACAGGGCCCATGGAGCATTGTGATGAAAAGGGCAGGGAACATTGTGATGACTGGGTTCATGGAGCATTGTGATGAAAGGGGCCATGGAGCATTGAGATGACAGGCGTCATGAGGCATGGTGATGACAGTGGTCATGGAGCATTGTGATGAAAGAGATCATGGAGCAATATGATAACAGGGGCCATGGAGCATTGTGATGACAGGTGTATTGGAGCATTGTGATGAAAGTCGTCATGGATCATCGTGATGACATGTGTCCTGGAACACTGTGATGACACGGTTCATCGAGTATTGTGATGACAAGGGTCATAGCGAATTGTGACGACAGGTGTCATGGGGCATTGTGATGACATTGATCATCTAGGAATTGTGATGAAAGGTGTCATGGAGCACTGTGATGACAGGGGGCATGAAGCATTGTTATGAAAATTGTCCTGGATTATTGTGATGACAGCAGTCATGGAGAATTGTGATGAAAGGGATTATGCAGCATTGTGTTGACAAGGCTATGGACTATTGTGATGACAATGGTCATGGAGAAATGTGATGAAAGTTTTCATGGAACATCGTGATGAAAATGCCTGGGAGCATTGTGACGATAAAGGCCATGGAGCATTGTGACGACAAGTGTCATGGAGCATTGTAATGAAAGGTTTCATTGTGCACTGTGATGACAAGGGGGATGGAGTATTGTGATGAAACTGGTCCTGGAGCATTGTGAAAACAAAAGCCATGGAGCTTTGTGATGACAGGCATCATGGAGCATTGTGAAGAAAGGGGCCATGGGGAATTGTAATGACAGAGAAATGTGAGGAAAATGGTCAGCGAGCGTTATGATTAAATTGGTCATTGAGAATTGTGATGAAAAGCGACATAGAGCATTGTGATGACAAAGGTCATGGAGAACTGTGATGACCAGGGTCATGTAGCATTGTGATGACACGGTCATGGAACATTGTGATGACAAGAATTCTGGAGCATTGTGATGACAAGGGCCATGGAGCATTGTGATGCCACCATCATGGAACATTGTGATGACAAGAATTCTGGAGCATTGTGAGGAAACAGGCATGGAGCATTGTGATTATAGGGGACATGGAGCATTGTGTTGACATGGGCAGGGAACACTGTGATGACAGGTGTTATGGAGCAATGTAATGACAAGTGTCGTGGAGCATTGTGATGAGAGGGGCCTTGGAGAATTGTGATGACAGTGGTCATGGAGCATTGCGATGACATGGGCCATGGAGCATTGTGAAGACAAGATTCATGGAGCATTGTGATGACACGGGCATGAAGCATGGTGATGACAACAGACCTGGAGCATTGTGATGACAAGGGCATGGAGCATTGTGATGACAGGAGACATGGAGCATTGTCATGACATTGGCAGGGATCATTGTGATTCCAGGGATCATGGAGCATTGTGATGACAAGTGTCATGCAATATTGTGCTGACACAGATCATGGAGCATTTTGATGAGAGTGGCCTTGGAGCACAGTGATGAGAGACGTCATGGGGCATTATGGTGACAGTGGTCCAGGAGCATTGTCATGAAAGTGTTCATGGAGCAACGCGATTATCGGGAAAATGGAGCATTGTGAATACAAAGGCCATGGAGCATTGAGATAACAGAGTTCACGGAGCATTGTGATGAATGTGGTCATGGATCACTGTGATGACAAGTGTCCTGGAACCTAGTGATGACACGGTTCATACAGCCTTGAGATGACAAGGGCCAAGGCGAAATGTGATGACACGTGTCCTGAGGCATTGTGATGACATTGGTCATCTTGCATTGTGATGACGGTGGTCATGTAGAATTTTGAAATAAGGTATCATGGAGCACTGTGATGACAAAGGCCAAGGAACATTTTGATGACAAGTGTCATTGAGCAATGGGATGACACGGGAATGGAGTATTATGATGACAAGTGTTCTGGAGCATTGTGATGACAAGGGCATGGAGCATGGTGATTACAGGGGCCATGGAGCATTGTGATGACAAGGGCATGGAGCATTGTGATGACACGGACATGGAGCATTGTAATCATAGGCTATCTGGAGCATTGTGATGAAAAGGGGATGGAGCATTTTGATGACAGGGTCCAAGGAGAATTGTGCTGACAATGGCATGGAGCATTGTGATGAAAAGGGTACTGGAGCACTGTGAGGATAGCAGTCATGGATCATTGTGATGACAGGGGTCATGGAGCTTTGTGATGACAAGGGTCATGGAGCATTGTGATGACACGGTCAAGGAACATTGTGATGACAAGAATTCTGGAGCATTGTGATGAAAGGGCATGGAGCATTGTGATCAAAGGTGACAAGGAGCATTGTGATGATATGGGCAGAGATCTTTGTGATGCCAGGGGACATGGAGCTTTTTGGTAAGAGAGGCCTTGGAGATTTGTGATGGCAGGCGTCATGGGGCATTGTGATGACAGTGGTCTTGGAGCATTGTGATGAATGTTGTCATGGAGCACTGTGATTACAGGGGCCATGGAGCACTGTGAATACAAAGGCTATGGAGCATTGAGATGTCAGGGTTCATGGAGCATTGTGATGGAAGTGATCATGGATCATTGTGATGACAAGTGTCCTGGAACCTTGTGATGTCACGGTTCATGGAGCATTGTGATGTCAAGGACCATGGCGAATTGTGATGACATCTGTCATGGGGCATTGTGATGACAGTGGTCATCTAGAATTGTGATGAAAGGTATCATGGAGCACTGTGATGACAGGGGCCATGGAACATTGTGATGACAAAGGCCATGGAGCATTGTGATGACAAGTGTCATGGGGCATTTTGATGACATTGGCATGGAGCCTTGTGATGACAGGGGCCATGGATCATTGTGATGACAAGTGTCATGGGGCATTTTGATGCCATTGGCATGGAGCATTATGATGACAAGAGTTCTGGAGCATTTTGATGACAAGGGCATGGAGCATTGTGATGACAGGGCCCATGGAGCATTGTGATGAAAAGGGCAGGGAACATTGTGATGACTGGGTTCATGGAGCATTGTGATGAAAGGGGCCATGGAGCATTGAGATGACAGGCGTCATGAGGCATGGTGATGACAGTGGTCATGGAGCATTGTGATGAAAGAGATCATGGAGCAATATGATAACAGGGGCCATGGAGCATCGTGATGACATGTGTCCTGGAACACTGTGATGACACGGTTCATCGAGTATTGTGATGACAAGGTTCATAGCGAATTGTGACGACAGGTGTCATGGGGCATTGTGATGACATTGATCATCTAGGAATTGTGATGAAAGGTGTCATGGAGCACTGTGATGACTGGGGGCATGAAGCATTGTTATGAAAATTGTCCTGGATTATTGTGATGACAGCAGTCATGGAGAATTGTGATGAAAGGGATTATGCAGCATTGTGTTGACAAGGGTATGGACTATTGTGATGACAATGGTCATGGAGAAATGTGATGAAAGTTTTCATGGAACATCGTGATGAAAATGCCTGGCAGCATTGTGACTATAAAGGCCATGGAGCATTGTGAAGACAAGTGTCATGGAGCATTGTAATGAAAGGTTTCATTGTGCACTGTGATGACAAGGGGGATGGAGTATTGTGATGAAACAGGTCCTGGAGCATTGTGAAAACAAAAGCCATGGAGCTTTGTGATGACAGGCATCATGGAGCATTGTGAAGAAAGGGGCCATGGGGAATTGTAATGACAATAGAGAAATGTGATGAAAATGGTCAGCGAGCGTTATGATTAAAGTGGTCATTGAGAATTGTGATGAAAAACGACATAGAGCATTGTGATGACAAAGGCCATGGAGAAATGTGATGACCAGGGTCATGTAGCATTGTGATGACACGGTCATGGAACATTGTGATGACAAGAATTCTGGAGCATTGTGAGGAAACATGCATGGAGCATTGTGATTATAGGGGACAAGGAGCATTGTGATGACATGGGCAGGGAAGACTGTGATGACAGGTGTTATGGAGCAATGTGATGACAAGTGTCGAGGAGCATTGTGATGAGAGGGGCCTTGGAGAATTGTGATGACAGTGGTCATGGAGGATTGGGATGACATTGGCCATGGAGCATTGTGAAGACAAGATTCATGGAGCATTGTGATGACACGGGCATGAAGCATGGTGATGACAACAGACCTGGAGCATTGTGATGACAAGGGCATGGAGCATTGTGATGACAGGAGACATGGAGCATTGTCATGACATTGGCAGGGATCATTGTGATTCCAGGGATCATGGAGCATTGTGATGACAAGTGTCATGCAATATTGTGCTGACACAGATCATGGAGCATTTTGATGAGAGTGGCCTTGGAGCACAGTGATGAGAGACGTCATGGGGCATTATGGTGACAGTGGTCCAGGAGCATTGTCATGAAAGTGTTCATGGAGCAACGCGATTATCGGGAAAATGGAGCATTGTGAATACAAAGGCCATGGAGCATTGAGATAACAGAGTTCATGGAGCATTGTGATGAAAGTGGTCATGGATCACTGTGATGACAAGTGTCCTGGAACCTAGTGATGACACGGTTCATACAGCCTTGAGATGACAAGGGCCAAGGCGAAATGTGATGACACGTGTCCTGGGGCATTGTGATGACATTGGTCATCTTGCATTGTGATGACGGTGGTCATGTAGAATTTTGAAATAAGGTATCATGGAGCACTGTGATGACAAAGGCCAAGGAACATTTTGATGACAAGTGTCATTGAGCAATGGGATGACACGGGAATGGAGTATTATGATGACAAGTGTTCTGGAGCATTGTGATGACAAGGGCATGGAGCATGGTGATTACAGGGGCCATGGAGCATTGTGATGACAACGGCATGGAGCATTGTGATGACACGGACATGGAGCATTGTAATGATAGGCTATCTGGAGCATTGTGATGAAAAGGGGATGGAGCATTTTGATGACAGGGTCCAAGGAGAATTGTGCTGACAATGGCATGGAGCATTGTGATGAAAAGGGTACTGGAGCACTGTGAGGAAAGCACTCATGGATCATTGTGATGACAGGGGTCATGGAGCTTTGTGATGACAAGGGTCATGGAGCATTGTGATGACACGGTCAAGGAACATTGTGATGACAAGAATTCTGGAGCATTGTGATGAAAGGGCATGGAGCATTGTGATCAAAGGTGACAAGGAGCATTGTGATGATATGGGCAGAGATCTTTGTGATGCCAGGGGACATGGAGCTTTTTGGTAAGAGAGGCCTTGGAGATTTGTGATGGCAGGCGTCATGGGGCATTGTGATGACAGTGGTCTTGGAGCATTGTGATGAATGTTGTCATGGAGCACTGTGATTACAGGGGCCATGGAGCACTGTGAATACAAAGGCTATGGAGCATTGAGATGTCAGGGTTCATGGAGCATTGTGATGGAAGTGATCATGGATCATTGTGATGACAAGTGTCCTGGAACCTTGTGATGTCACGGTTCATGGAGCATTGTGATGTCAAGGACCATGGCGAATTGTGATGACATCTGTCATGGGGCATTGTGATGACAGTGGTCATCTAGAATTGTGATGAAAGGTATCATGGAGCACAGTGATGACAGGGGCCATGGAACATTGTGATGACAATGGCCATGGAGCATTGTGATGACAAGTGTCATGGGGCATTTTGATGACATTGGCATGGAGCATTGTGATGACAGGGGCCATGGAACATTGTGATGACAAGTGTCATGGGGCATTTTGATGCCATTGGCATGGAGCATTATGATGACAAGAGTTCTGGAGCATTTTGATGACAAGGGCATGGAGCATTGTGATGACAGGGCCCATGGAGCATTGTGATGAAAAGGGCAGGGAACATTGTGATGACTGGGTTCATGGAGCATTGTGATGAAAGGGGCCATGGAGCATTGAGATGACAGGCGTCATGAGGCATGGTGATGACAGTGGTCATGGAGCATTGTGATGAAAGAGATCATGGAGCAATATGATATCAGGGAACATGCAGCATCGTGATGACATGTATCCTGGAACACTGTGATGACACGGTTCATCGAGTATTGTGATGACAAGGGTCATAGCGAATTGTGACGACAGGTGTCATGGGGCATTGTGATGACATTGATCATGTAGGAATTGTGATGAAAGGTGTCATGGAGCACTGTGATGACTGGGGGCATGAAGCATTGTTATGAAAATTGTCCTGGATTATTGTGATGACAGCAGTCATGGAGAATTGTGATGAAAGGGATTATGCAGCATTGTGTTGACAAGGGTATGGACTATTGTGATGACAATGGTCATGGAGAAATGTGATGAAAGTTTTCATGGAACATCGTGATGAAAATGCCTGGCAGCATTGTGACTATAAAGGCCATGGAGCATTGTGATGACAAGTGTCATGGAGCATTGTAATGAAAGGTTTCATTGTGCACTGTGATTGCAAGGGGGATGGAGTATTGTGATGAAACTGGTCCTGGAGCATTGTGAAAACAAAAGCCATGGAGCTTTGTGATGACAGGCATCATGGAGCATTGTGAAGAAAGGGGCCATGGGGAATTGTAATGACAATAGAGAAATGTGATGAAAATGGTCAGCGAGCGTTATGATTAAAGTGGTCATTGAGAATTGTGATGAAAAGCGACATAGAGCATTGTGATGACAAAGGCCATGGAGAACTGTGATGACCAGGGTCATGTAGCATTGTGATGACACGGTCATGGAACATTGTGATGACAAGAATTCTGGAGCATTGTGATGACAAGGGCCATGGAGCATTGTGATGCCACGGTCATGGAACATTGTGATGACAAGAATTCTGGAGCATTGTGAGGAAACATGCATGGAGCATTGTGATTATAGGGGACAAGGAGCATTGTGATGACATGGGCAGGGAAGACTGTGATGACAGGTGTTATGGAGCAATGTGATGACAAGTGTCGAGGAGCATTGTGATGAGAGGGGCCTTGGAGAATTGTGATGACAGTGGTCATGGAGCATTGTGAAGACAAGAATCATGGAGCATTGTGATGACACGGGCATGAAGCATGGTGATGACAACAGACCTGGAGCATTGTGATGACAAGGGCATGGAGCATTGTGATGACAGGAGACATGGAGCATTGTCATGACATTGGCAGGGATCATTGTGATTCCAGGGATCATGGAGCATTGTGATGACAAGTGTCATGCAATATTGTGCTGACACAGATCATGGAGCATTTTGATGAGAGTGGCCTTGGAGCACAGTGATGAGAGACGTCATGGGGCATTATGGTGACAGTGGTCCAGGAGCATTGTCATGAAAGTGTTCATGGAGCAACGCGATTATCGGGAAAATGGAGCATTGTGAATACAAAGGCCATGGAGCATTGAGATAACAGAGTTCATGGAGCATTGTGATGAAAGTGGTCATGTATCACTGTGATGACAAGTGTCCTGGAACCTAGTGATGACATGGTTCATACAGCCTTGAGATGACAAGGGCCAAGGTGAAATGTGATGACACGTGTCCTGGGGCATTGTGATGACATTGGTCATCTTTCATTGTGATGACGGTGGTCATGTAGAATTTTGAAATAAGGTATCATGGAGCACTGTGATGACAAAGGCCAAGGAACATTTTGATGACATGTGTCATTGAGCAATGGGATGACACGGGAATGGAGTATTATGATGACAAGTGTTCTGGAGCATTGTGATGACAAGGGCATGGAGCATGGTGATTACAGGGGCCATGGAGCATTGTGATGACAACGGCATGGAGCATTGTGATGACACGGACATGGAGCATTGTAAAGATAGGCTATCGGGAGCATTGTGATGAAAAGGGGATGGAGCATTTTGATGACAGGGTCCAAGGAGAATTGTGCTGACAATGGCATGGAGCATTGTGATGAAAAGGGTACTGGAGCACTGTGAGGAAAGCAGTCATGGATCATTGTGATGACAGGGGTCATGGAGCTTTGTGATGACAAGGGTCATGGAGCATTGTGATGACACGGTCAAGGAACATTGTGATGACAAGTATTCTGGAGCATTGTGATGAAAGGGCATGGAGCATTGTGATCAAAGGTGACAAGGAGCATTGTGATGATATGGGCAGAGATCTTTGTGATGCCAGGGGACATGGAGCTTTTTGGTAAGAGAGGCCTTGGAGATTTGTGATGGCAGGCGTCATGGGGCATTGTGATGACAGTGGTCTTGGAGCATTGTGATGAATGTTGTCATGGAGCACTGTGATTACAGGGGCCATGGAGCACTGTGAATACAAAGGCTATGGAGCATTGAGATGTCAGGGTTCATGGAGCATTGTGATGGAAGTGATCATGGATCATTTTGATGACAAGTGTCCTGGAACCTTGTGATGTCACGGTTCATGGAGCATTGTGATGTCAAGGACCATGGCGAATTGTGATGACATCTGTCATAGGGCATTGTGATGACAGTGGTCATCTAGAATTGTGATGAAAGGTATCATGGAGCACTGTGATGACAGGGGCCATGGAACATTGTGATGACAAAGGCCATGGAGCATTGTGATGACAAGTGTCATGGGGCATTTTGATGACATTGGCATGGAGCATTGTGATGAGAGGGGCCATGGAACATTGTGATGACAAGTGTCATGGGGCATTTTGATGCCATTGGCATGGAGCATTATGATGACAAGAGTTCTGGAGCATTTTGATGACAAGGGCATGGAGCATTGTGATGACAGGGCCCATGGAGCATTGTGATGAAAAGGGCAGGGAACATTGTGATGACTGGGTTCATGGAGCATTGTGATGAAAGGGGCCATGGAGCACTGTGATGACAGGGGGCATGAAGCATTGTTATGAAAATTGTCCTGGATTATTGTGATGACAGCAGTCATGGAGAATTGTGATGAAAGGGATTATGCAGCATTGTGTTGACAAGGCTATGGACTATTGTGATGACAATGGTCATGGAGAAATGTGATGAAAGTTTTCATGGAACATCGTGATGAAAATGCCTGGGAGCATTGTGACGATAAAGGCCATGGAGCATTGTGATGACAAGTGTCATGGAGCATTGTAATGAAAGGTTTCATTGTGCACTGTGATGACAAGGGGGATGGAGTATTGTGATGAAACTGGTCCTGGAGCATTGTGAAAACAAAAGCCATGGAGCTTTGTGATGACAGGCATCATGGAGCATTGTGAAGAAAGGGGCCATGGGGAATTGTAATGACAGAGAAATGTGAGGAAAATGGTCAGCGAGCGTTATGATTAAATTGGTCATTGAGAATTGTGATGAAAAGCGACATAGAGCATTGTGATGACAAAGGTCATGGAGAACTGTGATGACCAGGGTCATGTAGCATTGTGATGACACGGTCATGGAACATTGTGATGACAAGAATTCTGGAGCATTGTGATGACAAGGGCCATGGAGCATTGTGATGCCACCATCATGGAACATTGTGATGACAAGAATTCTGGAGCATTGTGAGGAAACAGGCATGGAGCATTGTGATTATAGGGGACATGGAGCATTGTGTTGACATGGGCAGGGAACACTGTGATGACAGGTGTTATGGAGCAATGTGATGACAAGTGTCGTGGAGCATTGTGATGAGAGGGGCCTTGGAGAATTGTGATGACAGTGGTCATGGAGCATTGCGATGACATGGGCCATGGAGCATTGTGAAGACAATATTCATGGAGCATTGTGATGACACGGGCATGAAGCATGGTGATGACAACAGACCTGGAGCATTGTGATGACAAGGGCATGGAGCATTGTGATGACAGGAGACATGGAGCATTGTCATGACATTGGCAGGGATCATTGTGATTCCAGGGATCATGGAGCATTGTGATGACAAGTGTCATGCAATATTGTGCTGACACAGATCATGGAGCATTTTGATGAGAGTGGCCTTGGAGCACAGTGATGAGAGACGTCATGGGGCATTATGGTGACAGTGGTCAAGGAGCATTGTGATGAAAGTGTTCATGGAGCAACGCGATTATCGGGAAAATGGAGCATTGTGAATACAAAGGCCATGGAGCATTGAGATAACAGAGTTCATGGAGCATTGTGATGAATGTGGTCATGGATCACTGTGATGACAAGTGTCCTGGAACCTAGTGATGACACGGTTCATACAGCCTTGAGATGACAAGGGCCAAGGCGAAATGTGATGACACGTGTCCTGGGTCATTGTGATGACATTGGTCATCTTGCATTGTGATGACGGTGGTCATGTAGAATTTTGAAATAAGGTATCATGGAGCACTGTGATGACAAAGGCCAAGGAACATTTTGATGACAAGTGTCATTGAGCAATGGGATGACACGGGAATGGAGTATTATGATGACAAGTGTTCTGGAGCATTGTGATGACAAGGGCATGGAGCATGGTGATTACAGGGGCCATGGAGCATTGTGATGACAACGGCATGGAGCATTGTGATGACACGGACATGGAGCATTGTAATGATAGGCTATCTGGAGCATTGTGATGAAAAGGGGATGGAGCATTTTGATGACAGGGTCCAAGGAGCATTGTGCTGACAATGGCATGGAGCATTGTGATGAAAAGGGTACTGGAGCACTGTGAGGATAGCAGTCATGGATCATTGTGATGACAGGGGTCATGGAGCTTTGTGATGACAAGGGTCATGGAGCATTGTGATGACACGGTCAAGGAACATTGTGATGACAAGAATTCTGGAGCATTGTGATGAAAGGGCATGGAGCATTGTGATCAAAGGTGACAAGGAGCATTGTGATGATATGGGCAGAGATCTTTGTGATGCCAGGGGACATGGAGCTTTTTGGTAAGAGAGGCCTTGGAGATTTGTGATGGCAGGCGTCATGGGGCATTGTGATGACAGTGGTCTTGGAGCATTGTGATGAATGTTGTCATGGAGCACTGTGATTACAGGGGCCATGGAGCACTGTGAATACAAAGGCTATGGAGCATTGAGATGTCAGGGTTCATGGAGCATTGTGATGGAAGTGATCATGGATCATTGTGATGACAAGTGTCCTGGAACCTTGTGATGTCACGGTTCATGGAGCATTGTGATGTCAAGGACCATGGCGAATTGTGATGACATCTGTCATGGGGCATTGTGATGACAGTGGTCATCTAGAATTGTGATGAAAGGTATCATGGAGCACTGTGATGACAGGGGCCATGGAACATTGTGATGACAAAGGCCATGGAGCATTGTGATGACAAGTGTCATGGGGCATTTTGATGACATTGGCATGGAGCATTGTGATGACAGGGGCCATGGATCATTGTGATGACAAGTGTCATGGGGCATTTTGATGCCATTGGCATGGAGCATTATGATGACAAGAGTTCTGGAGCATTTTGATGACAAGGGCATGGAGCATTGTGATGACAGGGCCCATGGAGCATTGTGATGAAAAGGGCAGGGAACATTGTGATGACTGGGTTCATGGAGCATTGTGATGAAAGGGGCCATGGAGCATTGAGATGACAGGCGTCATGAGGCATGGTGATGACAGTGGTCATGGAGCATTGTGATGAAAGAGATCATGGAGCAATATGATAACAGGGGCCATGGAGCATCGTGATGACATGTGTCCTGGAACACTGTGATGACACGGTTCATCGAGTATTGTGATGACAAGGTTCATAGCGAATTGTGACGACAGGTGTCATGGGGCATTGTGATGACATTGATCATCTAGGAATTGTGATGAAAGGTGTCATGGAGCACTGTGATGACTGGGGGCATGAAGCATTGTTATGAAAATTGTCCTGGATTATTGTGATGACAGCAGTCATGGAGAATTGTGATGAAAGGGATTATGCAGCATTGTGTTGACAAGGGTATGGACTATTGTGATGACAATGATCATGGAGAAATGTGATGAAAGTTTTCATGGAACATCGTGATGAAAATGCCTGGCAGCATTGTGACTATAAAGGCCATGGAGCATTGTGAAGACAAGTGTCATGGAGCATTGTAATGAAAGGTTTCATTGTGCACTGTGATGACAAGGGGGATGGAGTATTGTGATGAAACTGGTCCTGGAGCATTGTGAAAACAAAAGCCATGGAGCTTTGTGATGACAGGCATCATGGAGCATTGTGAAGAAAGGGGCCATGGGGAATTGTAATGACAATAGAGAAATGTGATGAAAATGGTCAGCGAGCGTTATGATTAAAGTGGTCATTGAGAATTGTGATGAAAAGCGACATAGAGCATTGTGAAGACAAAGGCCATGGAGAACTGTGATGACCAGGGTCATGTAGCATTGTGATGACACGGTCATGGAACATTGTGATGACAAGAATTCTGGAGCATTGTGATGACAAGGGCCATGGAGCATTGTGATGCCACGGTCATGGAACATTGTGATGACAAGAATTCTGGAGCATTGTGAGGAAACATGCATGGAGCATTGTGATTATAGGGGACAAGGAGCATTGTGATGACATGGGCAGGGAAGACTGTGATGACAGGTGTTATGGAGCAATGTGATGACAAGTGTCGAGGAGCATTGTGATGAGAGGGGCCTTGGAGAATTGTGATGACAGTGGTCATGGAGCATTGTGAAGACAAGATTCATGGAGCATTGTGATGACACGGGCATGAAGCATGGTGATGACAACAGACCTGGAGCTTTGTGATGACAAGGGCATGGAGCATTGTGATGACAGGAGACATGGAGCATTGTCATGACATTGGCAGGGATCATTGTGATTCCAGGGATCATGGAGCATTGTGATGACAAGTGTCAGGCAATATTGTGCTGACACAGATCATGGAGCATTTTGATGAGAGTGGCCTTGGAGCACAGTGATGAGAGACGTCATGGGGCATTATGGTGACAGTGGTCCAGGAGCATTGTCATGAAAGTGTTCATGGAGCAACGCGATTATCGGGAAAATGGAGCATTGTGAATACAAAGGCCATGGAGCATTGAGATAACAGAGTTCATGGAGCATTGTGATGAATGTGGTCATGGATCACTGTGATGACAAGTGTCCTGGAACCTAGTGATGACACGGTTCATACAGCCTTGAGATGACAAGGGCCAAGGCGAAATGTGATGACACGTGTCCTGGGGCATTGTGATGACATTGGTCATCTTGCATTGTGATGACGGTGGTCATGTAGAATTTTGAAATAAGGTATCATGGAGCACTGTGATGACAAAGGCCAAGGAACATTTTGATGACAAGTGTCATTGAGCAATGGGATGACACGGGAATGGAGTATTATGATGACAAGTGTTCTGGAGCATTGTGATGACAAGGGCATGGAGCATGGTGATTACAGGGGCCATGGAGCATTGTGATGACAACGGCATGGAGCATTGTGATGACACGGACATGGAGCATTGTAATGATAGGCTATCTGGAGCATTGTGATGAAAAGGGGATGGAGCATTTTGATGACAGGGTCCAAGGAGAATTGTGCTGACAATGGCATGGAGCATTGTGATGAAAAGGGTACTGGAGCACTGTGAGGAAAGCAGTCATGGATCATTGTGATGACAGGGGTCATGGAGCTTTGTGATGACAAGGGTCATGGAGCATTGTGATGACACGGTCAAGGAACATTGTGATGACAAGAATTCTGGAGCATTGTGATGAAAGGGCATGGAGCATTGTGATCAAAGGTGACAAGGAGCATTGTGATGATATGGGCAGAGATCTTTGTGATGCCAGGGGACATGGAGCTTTTTGGTAAGAGAGGCCTTGGAGATTTGTGATGGCAGGCGTCATGGGGCATTGTGATGACAGTGGTCTTGGAGCATTGTGATGAATGTTGTCATGGAGCACTGTGATTACAGGGGCCATGGAGCACTGTGAATACAAAGGCTATGGAGCATTGAGATGTCAGGGTTCATGGAGCATTGTGATGGAAGTGATCATGGATCATTGTGATGACAAGTGTCCTGGAACCTTGTGATGTCACGGTTCATGGAGCATTGTGATGTCAAGGACCATGGCGAATTGTGATGACATCTGTCATGGGGCATTGTGATGACAGTGGTCATCTAGAATTGTGATGAAAGGTATCATGGAGCACAGTGATGACAGGGGCCATGGAACATTGTGATGACAAAGGCCATGGAGCATTGTGATGACAAGTGTCATGGGGCATTTTGATGACATTGGCATGGAGCATTGTGATGACAGGGCCCATGGAGCATTGTGATGAAAAGGGCAGGGAACATTGTGATGACTGGGTTCATGGAGCATTGTGATGAAAGGGGCCATGGAGCATTGAGATGACAGGCGTCATGAGGCATGGTGATGACAGTGGTCATGGAGCATTGTGATGAAAGAGATCATGGAGCAATATGATAACAGGGGCCATGGAGCATCGTGATGACATGTGTCCTGGAACACTGTGATGACACGGTTCATCGAGTATTGTGATGACAAGGGTCATAGCGAATTGTGACGACAGGTGTCATGGGGCATTGTGATGACATTGATCATCTAGGAATTGTGATGAAAGGTGTCATGGAGCATTGTGATGACTGGGGGCATGAAGCATTGTTATGAAAATTGTCCTGGATTATTGTGATGACAGCAGTCATGGAGAATTGTGATGAAAGGGATTATGCAGCATTGTGTTGACAAGGGTATGGACTATTGTGATGACAATGGTCAGGGAGAAATGTGATGAAAGTTTTCATGGAACATCGTGATGAAAATGCCTGGGAGCATTGTGACTATAAAGGCCATGCAGCATTGTGATGACAAGTGTCATGGAGCATTGTAATGAAAGGTTTCATTGTGCACTGTGATGACAAGGGGGATGGAGTATTGTGATGAAACTAGTCCTGGAGCATTGTGAAAACAAAAGCCATGGAGCTTTGTGATGACAGGCATCATGGAGCATTGTGAAGAAAGGGGCCATGGGGAATTGTAATGACAGAGAAATGTGAGGAAAATGGTCAGCGAGCGTTATGATTAAATTGGTCATTGAGAATTGTGATGAAAAGCGACATAGAGCATTGTGATGACAAAGGTCATGGAGAACTGTGATGACCAGGGTCATGTAGCATTGTGAAGACACGGTCATGGAACATTGTGATGACAAGAATTCTGGAGCATTGTGATGACAAGGGCCATGGAGCATTGTGATGCCACGGTCATGGAACATTGTGATGACAAGAATTCTGGAGCATTGTGAGGAAACAGGCATGGAGCATTGTGATTATAGGGGACATGGAGCATTGTGATGACATGGGCAGGGAACACTGTGATGACAGGTGTTATGGAGCAATGTGATGACAAGTGTCATGGAGCATTGTGATGAGAGGGGCCTTGGAGAATTGTGATGACAGTGGTCATGGAGCATTGGGATGACATGGGCCACGGAGCATTGTGAAGACAAGATTCATGGAGCATTGTGATGACACGGGCATGAAGCATGGTGATGACAACAGACCTGGAGCATTGTGATGACAAGGGCATGGAGCATTGTGATGACAGGAGACATGGAGCATTGTCATGACATTGGCAGGGATCATTGTGATTCCAGGGATCATGGAGCATTGTGATGACAAGTGTCATGCAATATTGTGCTGACACAGATCATGGAGCATTTTGATGAGAGTGGCCTTGGAGCACAGTGATGAGAGACGTCATGGGGCATTATGGTGACAGTGGTCCAGGAGCATTGTGATGAAAGTGTTCATGGAGCAACGCGATTATCGGGAAAATGGAGCATTGTGAATACAAAGGCCATGGAGCATTGAGATAACAGAGTTCATGGAGCATTGTGATGAAAGTGGTCATGGATCACTGTGATGACAAGTGTCCTGGAACCTAGTGATGACATGGTTCATACAGCCTTGAGATGACAAGGGCCAAGGCGAAATGTGATGACACGTGTCCTGGGGCATTGTGATGACATTGGTCATCTTGCATTGTGATGACGGTGGTCATGTAGAATTTTGAAATAAGGTATCATGGAGCACTGTGATGACAAAGGCCAAGGAACATTTTGATGACATGTGTCATTGAGCAATGGGATGACACGGGAATGGAGTATTATGATGACAAGTGTTCTGGAGCATTGTGATGACAAGGGCATGGAGCATGGTGATTACAGGGGCCATGGAGCATTGTGATGACAACGGCATGGAGCATTGTGATGACACGGACATGGAGCATTGTAAAGATAGGCTATCGGGAGCATTGTGATGAAAAGGGGATGGAGCATTTTGATGACAGGGTCCAAGGAGAATTGTGCTGACAATGGCATGGAGCATTGTGATGAAAAGGGTACTGGAGCACTGTGAGGAAAGCAGTCATGGATCATTGTGATGACAGGGGTCATGGAGCTTTGTGATGACAAGGGTCATGGAGCATTGTGATGACACGGTCAAGGAACATTGTGATGACAAGTATTCTGGAGCATTGTGATGAAAGGGCATGGAGCATTGTGATCAAAGGTGACAAGGAGCATTGTGATGATATGGGCAGAGATCTTTGTGATGCCAGGGGACATGGAGCTTTTTGGTAAGAGAGGCCTTGGAGATTTGTGATGGCAGGCGTCATGGGGCATTGTGATGACAGTGGTCTTGGAGCATTGTGATGAATGTTGTCATGGAGCACTGTGATTACAGGGGCCATGGAGCACTGTGAATACAAAGGCTATGGAGCATTGAGATGTCAGGGTTCATGGAGCATTGTGATGGAAGTGATCATGGATCATTGTGATGACAAGTGTCCTGGAACCTTGTGATGTCACGGTTCATGGAGCATTGTGATGTCAAGGACCATGGCGAATTGTGATGACATCTGTCATGGGGCATTGTGATGACAGTGGTCATCTAGAATTGTGATGAAAGGTATCATGGAGCACTGTGATGACAGGGGCCATGGAACATTGTGATGACAAAGGCCATGGAGCATTGTGATGACAAGTGTCATGGGGCATTTTGATGACATTGGCATGGAGCATTGTGATGACAGGGGCCATGGATCATTGTGATGACAAGTGTCATGGGGCATTTTGATGCCATTGGCATGGAGCATTATGATGACAAGAGTTCTGGAGCATTTTGATGACAAGGGCATGGAGCATTGTGATGACAGGGCCCATGGAGCATTGTGATGAAAAGGGCAGGGAACATTGTGATGACTGGGTTCATGGAGCATTGTGATGAAAGGGGCCATGGAGCATTGAGATGACAGGCGTCATGAGGCATGGTGATGACAGTGGTCATGGAGCATTGTGATGAAAGAGATCATGGAGCAATATGATAACAGGGGCCATGGAGCATCGTGATGACATGTGTCCTGGAACACTGTGATGACACGGTTCATCGAGTATTGTGATGACAAGGTTCATAGCGAATTGTGACGACAGGTGTCATGGGGCATTGTGATGACATTGATCATCTAGGAATTGTGATGAAAGGTGTCATGGAGCACTGTGATGACTGGGGGCATGAAGCATTGTTATGAAAATTGTCCTGGATTATTGTGATGACAGCAGTCATGGAGAATTGTGATGAAAGGGATTATGCAGCATTGTGTTGACAAGGGTATGGACTATTGTGATGACAATGATCATGGAGAAATGTGATGAAAGTTTTCATGGAACATCGTGATGAAAATGCCTGGCAGCATTGTGACTATAAAGGCCATGGAGCATTGTGAAGACAAGTGTCATGGAGCATTGTAATGAAAGGTTTCATTGTGCACTGTGATGACAAGGGGGATGGAGTATTGTGATGAAACTGGTCCTGGAGCATTGTGAAAACAAAAGCCATGGAGCTTTGTGATGACAGGCATCATGGAGCATTGTGAAGAAAGGGGCCATGGGGAATTGTAATGACAATAGAGAAATGTGATGAAAATGGTCAGCGAGCGTTATGATTAAAGTGGTCATTGAGAATTGTGATGAAAAGCGACATAGAGCATTGTGAAGACAAAGGCCATGGAGAACTGTGATGACCAGGGTCATGTAGCATTGTGATGACACGGTCATGGAACATTGTGATGACAAGAATTCTGGAGCATTGTGATGACAAGGGCCATGGAGCATTGTGATGCCACGGTCATGGAACATTGTGATGACAAGAATTCTGGAGCATTGTGAGGAAACATGCATGGAGCATTGTGATTATAGGGGACAAGGAGCATTGTGATGACATGGGCAGGGAAGACTGTGATGACAGGTGTTATGGAGCAATGTGATGACAAGTGTCGAGGAGCATTGTGATGAGAGGGGCCTTGGAGAATTGTGATGACAGTGGTCATGGAGCATTGTGAAGACAAGATTCATGGAGCATTGTGATGACACGGGCATGAAGCATGGTGATGACAACAGACCTGGAGCTTTGTGATGACAAGGGCATGGAGCATTGTGATGACAGGAGACATGGAGCATTGTCATGACATTGGCAGGGATCATTGTGATTCCAGGGATCATGGAGCATTGTGATGACAAGTGTCAGGCAATATTGTGCTGACACAGATCATGGAGCATTTTGATGAGAGTGGCCTTGGAGCACAGTGATGAGAGACGTCATGGGGCATTATGGTGACAGTGGTCCAGGAGCATTGTCATGAAAGTGTTCATGGAGCAACGCGATTATCGGGAAAATGGAGCATTGTGAATACAAAGGCCATGGAGCATTGAGATAACAGAGTTCATGGAGCATTGTGATGAATGTGGTCATGGATCACTGTGATGACAAGTGTCCTGGAACCTAGTGATGACACGGTTCATACAGCCTTGAGATGACAAGGGCCAAGGCGAAATGTGATGACACGTGTCCTGGGGCATTGTGATGACATTGGTCATCTTGCATTGTGATGACGGTGGTCATGTAGAATTTTGAAATAAGGTATCATGGAGCACTGTGATGACAAAGGCCAAGGAACATTTTGATGACAAGTGTCATTGAGCAATGGGATGACACGGGAATGGAGTATTATGATGACAAGTGTTCTGGAGCATTGTGATGACAAGGGCATGGAGCATGGTGATTACAGGGGCCATGGAGCATTGTGATGACAACGGCATGGAGCATTGTGATGACACGGACATGGAGCATTGTAATGATAGGCTATCTGGAGCATTGTGATGAAAAGGGGATGGAGCATTTTGATGACAGGGTCCAAGGAGAATTGTGCTGACAATGGCATGGAGCATTGTGATGAAAAGGGTACTGGAGCACTGTGAGGAAAGCAGTCATGGATCATTGTGATGACAGGGGTCATGGAGCTTTGTGATGACAAGGGTCATGGAGCATTGTGATGACACGGTCAAGGAACATTGTGATGACAAGAATTCTGGAGCATTGTGATGAAAGGGCATGGAGCATTGTGATCAAAGGTGACAAGGAGCATTGTGATGATATGGGCAGAGATCTTTGTGATGCCAGGGGACATGGAGCTTTTTGGTAAGAGAGGCCTTGGAGATTTGTGATGGCAGGCGTCATGGGGCATTGTGATGACAGTGGTCTTGGAGCATTGTGATGAATGTTGTCATGGAGCACTGTGATTACAGGGGCCATGGAGCACTGTGAATACAAAGGCTATGGAGCATTGAGATGTCAGGGTTCATGGAGCATTGTGATGGAAGTGATCATGGATCATTGTGATGACAAGTGTCCTGGAACCTTGTGATGTCACGGTTCATGGAGCATTGTGATGTCAAGGACCATGGCGAATTGTGATGACATCTGTCATGGGGCATTGTGATGACAGTGGTCATCTAGAATTGTGATGAAAGGTATCATGGAGCACAGTGATGACAGGGGCCATGGAACATTGTGATGACAAAGGCCATGGAGCATTGTGATGACAAGTGTCATGGGGCATTTTGATGACATTGGCATGGAGCATTGTGATGACAGGGCCCATGGAGCATTGTGATGAAAAGGGCAGGGAACATTGTGATGACTGGGTTCATGGAGCATTGTGATGAAAGGGGCCATGGAGCATTGAGATGACAGGCGTCATGAGGCATGGTGATGACAGTGGTCATGGAGCATTGTGATGAAAGAGATCATGGAGCAATATGATAACAGGGGCCATGGAGCATCGTGATGACATGTGTCCTGGAACACTGTGATGACACGGTTCATCGAGTATTGTGATGACAAGGGTCATAGCGAATTGTGACGACAGGTGTCATGGGGCATTGTGATGACATTGATCATCTAGGAATTGTGATGAAAGGTGTCATGGAGCATTGTGATGACTGGGGGCATGAAGCATTGTTATGAAAATTGTCCTGGATTATTGTGATGACAGCAGTCATGGAGAATTGTGATGAAAGGGATTATGCAGCATTGTGTTGACAAGGGTATGGACTATTGTGATGACAATGGTCAGGGAGAAATGTGATGAAAGTTTTCATGGAACATCGTGATGAAAATGCCTGGGAGCATTGTGACTATAAAGGCCATGCAGCATTGTGATGACAAGTGTCATGGAGCATTGTAATGAAAGGTTTCATTGTGCACTGTGATGACAAGGGGGATGGAGTATTGTGATGAAACTAGTCCTGGAGCATTGTGAAAACAAAAGCCATGGAGCTTTGTGATGACAGGCATCATGGAGCATTGTGAAGAAAGGGGCCATGGGGAATTGTAATGACAGAGAAATGTGAGGAAAATGGTCAGCGAGCGTTATGATTAAATTGGTCATTGAGAATTGTGATGAAAAGCGACATAGAGCATTGTGATGACAAAGGTCATGGAGAACTGTGATGACCAGGGTCATGTAGCATTGTGAAGACACGGTCATGGAACATTGTGATGACAAGAATTCTGGAGCATTGTGATGACAAGGGCCATGGAGCATTGTGATGCCACGGTCATGGAACATTGTGATGACAAGAATTCTGGAGCATTGTGAGGAAACAGGCATGGAGCATTGTGATTATAGGGGACATGGAGCATTGTGATGACATGGGCAGGGAACACTGTGATGACAGGTGTTATGGAGCAATGTGATGACAAGTGTCATGGAGCATTGTGATGAGAGGGGCCTTGGAGAATTGTGATGACAGTGGTCATGGAGCATTGGGATGACATGGGCCACGGAGCATTGTGAAGACAAGATTCATGGAGCATTGTGATGACACGGGCATGAAGCATGGTGATGACAACAGACCTGGAGCATTGTGATGACAAGGGCATGGAGCATTGTGATGACAGGAGACATGGAGCATTGTCATGACATTGGCAGGGATCATTGTGATTCCAGGGATCATGGAGCATTGTGATGACAAGTGTCATGCAATATTGTGCTGACACAGATCATGGAGCATTTTGATGAGAGTGGCCTTGGAGCACAGTGATGAGAGACGTCATGGGGCATTATGGTGACAGTGGTCCAGGAGCATTGTGATGAAAGTGTTCATGGAGCAACGCGATTATCGGGAAAATGGAGCATTGTGAATACAAAGGCCATGGAGCATTGAGATAACAGAGTTCATGGAGCATTGTGATGAAAGTGGTCATGGATCACTGTGATGACAAGTGTCCTGGAACCTAGTGATGACATGGTTCATACAGCCTTGAGATGACAAGGGCCAAGGCGAAATGTGATGACACGTGTCCTGGGGCATTGTGATGACATTGGTCATCTTGCATTGTGATGACGGTGGTCATGTAGAATTTTGAAATAAGGTATCATGGAGCACTGTGATGACAAAGGCCAAGGAACATTTTGATGACATGTGTCATTGAGCAATGGGATGACACGGGAATGGAGTATTATGATGACAAGTGTTCTGGAGCATTGTGATGACAAGGGCATGGAGCATGGTGATTACAGGGGCCATGGAGCATTGTGATGACAACGGCATGGAGCATTGTGATGACACGGACATGGAGCATTGTAAAGATAGGCTATCGGGAGCATTGTGATGAAAAGGGGATGGAGCATTTTGATGACAGGGTCCAAGGAGAATTGTGCTGACAATGGCATGGAGCATTGTGATGAAAAGGGTACTGGAGCACTGTGAGGAAAGCAGTCATGGATCATTGTGATGACAGGGGTCATGGAGCTTTGTGATGACAAGGGTCATGGAGCATTGTGATGACACAGTCAAGGAACATTGTGATGACAAGTATTCTGGAGCATTGTGATGAAAGGGCATGGAGCATTGTGATCAAAGGTGACAAGGAGCATTGTGATGATATGGGCAGAGATCTTTGTGATGCCAGGGGACATGGAGCTTTTTGGTAAGAGAGGCCATGGAGATTTGTGATGGCAGGCGTCATGGGGCATTGTGATGACAGTGGTCTTGGAGCATTGTGATGAATGTTGTCATGGAGCACTGTGATTACAGGGGCCATGGAGCACTGTGAATACAAAGGCTATGGAGCATTGAGATGTCAGGGTTCATGGAGCATTGTGATGGAAGTGATCATGGATCATTTTGATGACAAGTGTCCTGGAACCTTGTGATGTCACGGTTCATGGAGCATTGTGATGTCAAGGACCATGGCGAATTGTGATGACATCTGTCATAGGGCATTGTGATGACAGTGGTCATCTAGAATTGTGATGAAAGGTATCATGGAGCACTGTGATGACAGGGGCCATGGAACATTGTGATGACAAAGGCCATGGAGCATTGTGATGACAAGTGTCATGGGGCATTTTGATGACATTGGCATGGAGCATTGTGATGACAGGGGCCATGGAACATTGTGATGACAAGTGTCATGGGGCATTTTGATGACATTGGCATGGAGCATTATGTTGACAAGAGTTCTGGAGCATTTTGATGACAAGGGCATGGAGCATTGTGATGACAGGGCCCATGGAGCATTGTGATGAAAAGGGCAGGGAACATTGTGATGACTGGGTTCATGGAGCATTGTGATGAAAGGGGCCATGGAGCATTGAGATGACAGGCGTCATGAGGCATGGTGATGACAGTGGTCATGGAGCATTGTGATGAAAGAGATCATGGAGCAATATGATAACAGGGGCCATGGAGCATTGTGATGACAGGTGCATTGGAGCATTGTGATGAAAGTCGTCATGGATCATCGTGATGACATGTGTCCTGGAACACTGTGATGACACGGTTCATCGAGTATTGTGATGACAAGGGTCATAGCGAATTGTGACGACAGGTGTCATGGGGCATTGTGATGACATTGATCATCTAGGAATTGTGATGAAAGGTGTCATGGAGCACTGTGATGACAGGGGGCATGAAGCATTGTTATGAAAATTGTCCTGGATTATTGTGATGACAGCAGTCATGGAGAATTGTGATGACAGGGACTATGTGGCATTGTGTTGACAATGGTATGGACTATTTGGATGACAATGGTCGGTCATGGAGAAATGTGATGAAAGTTTTCATGGAACATCGTGATGAAAATGCCTGGGAGCATTGTGACTATAAAGGCCATGGAGCATTGTGATGACAAGTGTCATGGAGCATTGTAATGAAAGGTTTCATTGTGCACTGTGATGACAAGGGGGATGGAGTATTGTGATGAAACTGGTCCTGGAGCATTGTGAAAACAAAAGCCATGGAGCTTTGTGATGACAGGCATCATGGAGCATTGTGAAGAAAGGGGCCAAGGGGCCATGGGGAATTGTAATGACAGAGAAATGTGAGGAAAATGGTCAGCGAGCGTTATGATTAAATTGGTCATTGAGAATTGTGATGAAAAGCGACATAGAGCATTGTGATGACAAAGGTCATGGAGAACTGTGATGACCAGGGTCATGTAGCATTGTGATGACACGGTCATGGAACATTGTGATGACAAGAATTCTGGAGCATTGTGATGACAAGGGCCATGGAGCATTGTGATGCCACCGTCATGGAACATTGTGATGACAAGAATTCTGGAGCATTGTGAGGAAACAGGCATGGAGCATTGTGATTATAGGGGACATGGAGCATTGTGATGACATGGGCAGGGAACACTGTGATGACAGGTGTTATGGAGCAATGTAATGACAAGTGTCGTGGAGCATTGTGATGAGAGGGGCCTTGGAGAATTGTGATGACAGTGGTCATGGAGCATTGGGATGACATGGGCCATGGAGCATTGTGAAGACAAGATTCATGGAGCATTGTGATGACACGGGCATGAAGCATGGTGATGACAACAGACCTGGAGCATTGTGATGACAAGGGCATGGAGCATTGTGATGACAGGAGACATGGAGCATTGTCATGACATTGGCAGGGATCATTGTGATTCCAGGGATCATGGAGCATTGTGATGACAAGTGTCATGCAATATTGTGCTGACACAGATCATGGAGCATTTTGATGAGAGTGGCCTTGGAGCACAGTGATGAGAGACGTCATGGGGCATTATGGTGACAGTGGTCCAGGAGCATTGTCATGAAAGTGTTCATGGAGCAACGCGATTATCGGGAAAATGGAGCATTGTGAATACAAAGGCCATGGAGCATTGAGATAACAGAGTTCATGGAGCATTGTGATGAAAGTGGTCATGGATCACTGTGATGACAAGTGTCCTGGAACCTAGTGATGACACGGTTCATACAGCCTTGAGATGACAAGGGCCAAGGCGAAATGTGATGACACGTGTCCTGGGGCATTGTGATGACATTGGTCATCTTGCATTGTGATGACGGTGGTCATGTAGAATTTTGAAATAAGGTATCATGGAGCACTGTGATGACAAAGGCCAAGGAACATTTTGATGACAAGTGTCATTGAGCAATGGGATGACACGGGAATGGAGTATTATGATGACAAGTGTTCTGGAGCATTGTGATGACAAGGGCATGGAGCATGGTGATTACAGGGGCCATGGAGCATTGTGATGACAACGGCATGGAGCATTGTGATGACACGGACATGGAGCATTGTAATGATAGGCTACCTGGAGCATTGTGATGAAAAGGGGATGGAGCATTTTGATGACAGGGTCCAAGGAGAATTGTGCTGACAATGGCATGGAGCATTATGATGAAAAGGGTACTGGAGCACTGTGAGGAAAGCAGTCATGGATCATTGTGATGACAGGGGTCATGGAGCTTTGTGATGACAAGGGTCATGGAGCATTGTGATGACACGGTCAAGGAACATTGTGATGACAAGAATTCTGGAGCATTGTGATGAAAGGGCATGGAGCATTGTGATCAAAGGTGACAAGGATCATTGTGATGATATGGGCAGAGATCTTTGTGATGCCAGGGGACATGGAGCTTTTTGGTAAGAGAGGCCTTGGAGATTTGTGATGGCAGGCGTCATGGGGCATTGTGATGACAGTGGTCTTGGAGCATTGTGATGAATGTTGTCATGGAGCACTGTGATTACAGGGGCCATGGAGCACTGTGAATACAAAGGCTATGGAGCATTGAGATGTCAGGGTTCATGGAGCATTGTGATGGAAGTGATCATGGATCATTGTGATGACAAGTGTCCTGGAACCTTGTGATGTCACGGTTCATGGAGCATTGTGATGTCAAGGACCATGGCGAATTGTGATGACATGTGTCATGGGGCATTGTGATGACAGTGGTCATCTAGAATTGTGATGAAAGGTATCATGGAGCACAGTGATGACAGGGGCCATGGAACATTGTGATGACAAAGGCCATGGAGCATTGTGATGACAAGTGTCATGGGGCATTTTGATGACATTGGCATGGAGCATTGTGATGACAGGGGCCATGGAACATTGTGATGACAAGTGTCATGGGGCATTTTGATGCCATTGGCATGGAGCATTATGATGACAAGAGTTCTGGAGCATTTTGATGACAAGGGCATGGAGCATTGTGATGACAGGGCCCATGGAGCATTGTGATGAAAAGGGCAGGGAACATTGTGATGACTGGGTTCATGGAGCATTGTGATGAAAGGGGCCATGGAGCATTGAGATGACAGGCGTCATGAGGCATGGTGATGACAGTGGTCATGGAGCATTGTGATGAAAGAGATCATGGAGCAATATGATAACAGGGGCCATGGAGCATCGTGATGACATGTGTCCTGGAACACTGTGATGACACGGTTCATCGAGTATTGTGATGACAAGGGTCATAGCGAATTGTGACGACAGGTGTCATGGGGCATTGTGATGACATTGATTATGTAGGAATTGTGATGAAAGGTGTCATGGAGCACTGTGATGACTGGGGGCATGAAGCATTGTTATGAAAATTGTCCTGGATTATTGTGATGACAGCAGTCATGGAGAATTGTGATGAAAGGGATTATGCAGCATTGTGTTGACAAGGGTATGGACTATTGTGATGACAATGGTCATGGAGAAATGTGATGAAAGTTTTCATGGAACATCGTGATGAAAATGCCTGGCAGCATTGTGACTATAAAGGCCATGGAGCATTGTGATGACAAGTGTCATGGAGCATTGTAATGAAAGGTTTCATTGTGCACTGTGATGACAAGGGGGATGGAATATTGTGATGAAACTGGTCCTGGAGCATTGTGAAAACAAAAGCCATGGAGCTTTGTGATGACAGGCATCATGGAGCATTGTGAAGAAAGGGGCCATGGGGAATTGTAATGACAATAGAGAAATGTGATGAAAATGGTCAGCGAGCGTTATGATTAAAGTGGTCATTGAGAATTGTGATGAAAAGCGACAAAGAGCATTGTGATGACAAAGGCCATGGAGAACTGTGATGACCAGGGTCATGTAGCATTGTGATGACACGGTCATGGAACATTGTGATGACAAGAATTCTGGAGCATTGTGATGACAAGGGCCATGGAGCATTGTGATGCCACGGTCATGGAACATTGTGATGACAAGAATTCTGGAGCATTGTGAGGAAACATGCATGGAGCATTGTGATTATAGGGGACAAGGAGCATTGTGATGACATGGGCAGGGAAGACTGTGATGACAGGTGTTATGGAGCAATGTGATGACAAGTGTCGAGGAGCATTGTGATGAGAGGGGCCTTGGAGAATTTTGATGACAGTGGTCATGGAGCATTGTGAAGACAAGAATCATGGAGCATTGTGATGACACGGGCATGAAGCATGGTGATGACAACAGACCTGGAGCATTGTGATGACAAGGGCATGGAGCATTGTGATGACAGGAGACATGGAGCATTGTCATGACATTGGCAGGGATCATTGTGATTCCAGGGATCATGGAGCATTGTGATGACAAGTGTCATGCAATATTGTGCTGACACAGATCATGGAGCATTTTGATGAGAGTGGCCTTGGAGCACAGTGATGAGAGACGTCATGGGGCATTATGGTGACAGTGGTCCAGGAGCATTGTCATGAAAGTGTTCATGGAGCAACGCGATTATCGGGAAAATGGAGCATTGTGAATACAAAGGCCATGGAGCATTGAGATAAGAGAGTTCATGGAGCATTGTGATGAAAGTGGTCATGGATCACTGTGATGACAAGTGTCCTGGAACCTAGTGATGACATGGTTCATACAGCCTTGAGATGACAAGGGCCAAGGCGAAATGTGATGACACGTGTCCTGGGGCATTGTGATGACATTGGTCATCTTGCATTGTGATGACGGTGGTCATGTAGAATTTTGAAATAAGGTATCATGGAGCACTGTGATGAAAAAGGCCAAGGAACATTTTGATGACAAGTGTCATTGAGCAATGGGATGACACGGGAATGGAGTATTATGATGACAAGTGTTCTGGAGCATTGTGATGACAAGGGCATGGAGCATGGTGATTACAGGGGCCATGGAGCATTGTGATGACAACGGCATGGAGCATTGTGATGACACGGACATGGAGCATTGTAATGATAGGCTACCTGGAGCATTGTGATGAAAAGGGGATGGAGCATTTTGATGACAGGGTCCAAGGAGAATTGTGCTGACAATGGCATGGAGCATTGTGATGAAAAGGGTACTGGAGCACTGTGAGGAAAGCAGTCATGGATCATTGTGATGACAGGGGTCATGGAGCTTTGTGATGACAAGGGTCATGGAGCATTGTGATGACACGGTCAAGGAACATTGTGATGACAAGAATTCTGGAGCATTGTGATGAAAGGGCATGGAGCATTGTGATCAAAGGTGACAAGGAGCATTGTGATGATATGGGCAGAGATCTTTGTGATGCCAGGGGACATGGAGCTTTTTGGTAAGAGAGGCCTTGGAGATTTGTGATGGCAGGCGTCATGGGGCATTGTGATGACAGTGGTCTTGGAGCATTGTGATGAATGTTGTCATGGAGCACTGTGATTACAGGGGCCATGGAGCACTGTGAATACAAAGGCTATGGAGCATTGAGATGTCAGGGTTCATGGAGCATTGTGATGGAAGTGATCATGGATCATTGTGATGACAAGTGTCCTGGAACCTTGTGATGTCACGGTTCATGGAGCATTGTGATGTCAAGGACCATGGCGAATTGTGATGACATCTGTCATGGGGCATTGTGATGACAGTGGTCATCTAGAATTGTGATGAAAGGTATCATGGAGCACAGTGATGACAGGGGCCATGGAACATTGTGATGACAAAGGCCATGGAGCATTGTGATGACAAGTGTCATGGGGCATTTTGATGACATTGGCATGGAGCATTATGATGACAGGGGCCATGGAACATTGTGATGACAAGTGTCATGGGGCATTTTGATGCCATTGGCATGGAGCATTATGATGACAAGAGTTCTGGAGCATTTTGATGACAAGGGCATGGAGCATTGTGATGACAGGGCCCATGGAGCATTGTGATGAAAAGGGCAGGGAACATTGTGATGACTGGGTTCATGGAGCATTGTGATGAAAGGGGCCATGGAGCATTGAGATGACAGGCGTCATGAGGCATGGTGATGACAGTGGTCATGGAGCATTGTGATGAAAGAGATCATGGAGCAATATGATAACAGGGGCCATGGAGCATCGTGATGACATGTGTCCTGGAACACTGTGATGACACGGTTCATCGAGTATTGTGATGACAAGGGTCATAGCGAATTGTGACGACAGGTGTCATGGGGCATTGTGATGACATTGATCATGTAGGAATTGTGATGAAAGGTGTCATGGAGCACTGTGATGACTGGGGGCATGAAGCATTGTTATGAAAATTGTCCTGGATTATTGTGATGACAGCAGTCATGGAGAATTGTGATGAAAGGGATTATGCAGCATTGTGTTGACAAGGGTATGGACTATTGTGATGACAATGGTCATGGAGAAATGTGATGAAAGTTTTCATGGAACATCGTGATGAAAATGCCTGGGAGCATTGTGACTATAAAGGCCATGGAGCATTGTGATGACAAGTGTCATGGAGCATTGTAATGAAAGGTTTCATTGTGCACTGTGATGACAAGGGGGATGGAGTATTGTGATGAAACTGGTGTTGGAGCATTGTGAAAACAAAAGCCATGGAGCTTTGTGATGACAGGCATCATGGAGCATTGTGAAGAAAGGGGCCATGGGGAATTGTAATGACAATAGAGAAATGTGATGAAAATGGTCAGCGAGCTTTATGATTAAAGTGGTCATTGAGAATTGTGATGAAAAGCGACATAGAGCATTGTGATGACAAAGGCCATGGAGAACTGTGATGACCAGGGTCATGTAGCATTGTGATGACACGGTCATGGAACATTGTGATGACAAGAATTCTGGAGCATTGTGATGACAAGGGCCATGGAGCATTGTGATGCCACGGTCATGGAACATTGTGATGACAAGAATTCTGGAGCATTGTGAGGAAACATGCATGGAGCATTGTGATTATAGGGGACAAGGAGCATTGTGATGACATGGGCAGGGAAGACTGTGATGACAGGTGTTATGGAGCAATGTGATGACAAGTGTCGAGGAGCATTGTGATGAGAGGGGCCTTGGAGAATTGTGATGACAGTGGTCATGGAGCATTGTGAAGACAAGATTCATGGAGCATTGTGATGACACAGGCATGAAGCATGGTGATGACAACAGACCTGGAGCATTGTGATGACAAGGGCATGGAGCATTGTGATGACAGGAGACATGGAGCATTGTCATGACATTGGCAGGGATCATTGTGATTCCAGGGATCTTGGAGCATTGTGATGACAAGTGTCATGCAATATTGTGCTGACACAGATCATGGAGCATTTTGATGAGAGTGGCCTTGGAGCACAGTGATGAGAGACGTCATGGGGCATTATGGTGACAGTGGTCCAGGAGCATTGTCATGAAAGTGTTCATGGAGCAACGCGATTATCGGGAAAATGGAGCATTGTGAATACAAAGGCCATGGAGCATTGAGATAACAGAGTTCATGGAGCATTGTGATGAAAGTGGTCATGGATCACTGTGATGACAAGTGTCCTGGAACCTAGTGATGACACGGTTCATACAGCCTTGAGATGACAAGGGCCAAGGCGAAATGTGATGACACGTGTCCTGGGGCATTGTGATGACATTGGTCATCTTGCATTGTGATGACGGTGGTCATGTAGAATTTTGAAATAAGGTATCATGGAGCACTGTGATGACAAAGGCCAAGGAACATTTTGATGACATGTGTCATTGAGCAATGGGATGACACGGGAATGGAGTATTATGATGACAAGTGTTCTGGAGCATTGTGATGACAAGGGCATGGAGCATGGTGATTACAGGGGCCATGGAGCATTGTGATGACAACGGCATGGAGCATTGTGATGACACGGACATGGAGCATTGTAAAGATAGGCTATCGGGAGCATTGTGATGAAAAGGGGATGGAGCATTTTGATGACAGGGTCCAAGGAGAATTGTGCTGACAATGGCATGGAGCATTGTGATGAAAAGGGTACTGGAGCACTGTGAGGAAAGCAGTCATGGATCATTGTGATGACAGGGGTCATGGAGCTTTGTGATGACAAGGGTCATGGAGCATTGTGATGACACAGTCAAGGAACATTGTGATGACAAGTATTCTGGAGCATTGTGATGAAAGGGCATGGAGCATTGTGATCAAAGGTGACAAGGAGCATTGTGATGATATGGGCAGAGATCTTTGTGATGCCAGGGGACATGGAGCTTTTTGGTAAGAGAGGCCATGGAGATTTGTGATGGCAGGCGTCATGGGGCATTGTGATGACAGTGGTCTTGGAGCATTGTGATGAATGTTGTCATGGAGCACTGTGATTACAGGGGCCATGGAGCACTGTGAATACAAAGGCTATGGAGCATTGAGATGTCAGGGTTCATGGAGCATTGTGATGGAAGTGATCATGGATCATTTTGATGACAAGTGTCCTGGAACCTTGTGATGTCACGGTTCATGGAGCATTGTGATGTCAAGGACCATGGCGAATTGTGATGACATCTGTCATAGGGCATTGTGATGACAGTGGTCATCTAGAATTGTGATGAAAGGTATCATGGAGCACAGTGATGACAGGGGCCATGGAACATTGTGATGACAAAGGCCATGGAGCATTGTGATGACAAGTGTCATGGGGCATTTTGATGACATTGGCATGGAGCATTGTGATGACAGGGGCCATGGAACATTGTGATGACAAGTGTCATGGGGCATTTTGATGACATTGGCATGGAGCATTATGTTGACAAGAGTTCTGGAGCATTTTGATGACAAGGGCATGGAGCATTGTGATGACAGGGCCCATGGAGCATTGTGATGAAAAGGGCAGGGAACATTGTGATGACTGGGTTCATGGAGCATTGTGATGAAAGGGGCCATGGAGCATTGAGATGACAGGCGTCATGAGGCATGGTGATGACAGTGGTCATGGAGCATTGTGATGAAAGAGATCATGGAGCAATATGATAACAGGGGCCATGGAGCATTGTGATGACAGGTGTATTGGAGCATTGTGATGAAAGTCGTCATGGATCATCGTGATGACATGTGTCCTGGAACACTGTGATGACACGGTTCATCGAGTATTGTGATGACAAGGGTCATAGCGAATTGTGACGACAGGTGTCATGGGGCATTGTGATGACATTGATCATCTAGGAATTGTGATGAAAGGTGTCATGGAGCACTGTGATGACAGGGGGCATGAAGCATTGTTATGAAAATTGTCCTGGATTATTGTGATGACAGCAGTCATGGAGAATTGTGATGACAGGGACTATGTGGCATTGTGTTGACAATGGTATGGACTATTTGGATGACAATGGTCGGTCATGGAGAAATGTGATGAAAGTTTTCATGGAACATCGTGATGAAAATGCCTGGGAGCATTGTGACTATAAAGGCCATGGAGCATTGTGATGACAAGTGTCATGGAGCATTGTAATGAAAGGTTTCATTGTGCACTGTGATGACAAGGGGGATGGAGTATTGTGATGAAACTGGTCCTGGAGCATTGTGAAAACAAAAGCCATGGAGCTTTGTGATGACAGGCATCATGGAGCATTGTGAAGAAAGGGGCCAAGGGGCCATGGGGAATTGTAATGACAGAGAAATGTGAGGAAAATGGTCAGCGAGCGTTATGATTAAATTGGTCATTGAGAATTGTGATGAAAAGCGACATAGAGCATTGTGATGACAAAGGTCATGGAGAACTGTGATGACCAGGGTCATGTAGCATTGTGATGACACGGTCATGGAACATTGTGATGACAAGAATTCTGGAGCATTGTGATGACAAGGGCCATGGAGCATTGTGATGCCACCGTCATGGAACATTGTGATGACAAGAATTCTGGAGCATTGTGAGGAAACAGGCATGGAGCATTGTGATTATAGGGGACATGGAGCATTGTGATGACATGGGCAGGGAACACTGTGATGACAGGTGTTATGGAGCAATGTAATGACAAGTGTCGTGGAGCATTGTGATGAGAGGGGCCTTGGAGAATTGTGATGACAGTGGTCATGGAGCATTGGGATGACATGGGCCATGGAGCATTGTGAAGACAAGATTCATGGAGCATTGTGATGACACGGGCATGAAGCATGGTGATGACAACAGACCTGGAGCATTGTGATGACAAGGGCATGGAGCATTGTGATGACAGGAGACATGGAGCATTGTCATGACATTGGCAGGGATCATTGTGATTCCAGGGATCATGGAGCATTGTGATGACAAGTGTCATGCAATATTGTGCTGACACAGATCATGGAGCATTTTGATGAGAGTGGCCTTGGAGCACAGTGATGAGAGACGTCATGGGGCATTATGGTGACAGTGGTCCAGGAGCATTGTCATGAAAGTGTTCATGGAGCAACGCGATTATCGGGAAAATGGAGCATTGTGAATACAAAGGCCATGGAGCATTGAGATAACAGAGTTCATGGAGCATTGTGATGAAAGTGGTCATGGATCACTGTGATGACAAGTGTCCTGGAACCTAGTGATGACACGGTTCATACAGCCTTGAGATGACAAGGGCCAAGGCGAAATGTGATGACACGTGTCCTGGGGCATTGTGATGACATTGGTCATCTTGCATTGTGATGACGGTGGTCATGTAGAATTTTGAAATAAGGTATCATGGAGCACTGTGATGACAAAGGCCAAGGAACATTTTGATGACAAGTGTCATTGAGCAATGGGATGACACGGGAATGGAGTATTATGATGACAAGTGTTCTGGAGCATTGTGATGACAAGGGCATGGAGCATGGTGATTACAGGGGCCATGGAGCATTGTGATGACAACGGCATGGAGCATTGTGATGACACGGACATGGAGCATTGTAATGATAGGCTACCTGGAGCATTGTGATGAAAAGGGGATGGAGCATTTTGATGACAGGGTCCAAGGAGAATTGTGCTGACAATGGCATGGAGCATTATGATGAAAAGGGTACTGGAGCACTGTGAGGAAAGCAGTCATGGATCATTGTGATGACAGGGGTCATGGAGCTTTGTGATGACAAGGGTCATGGAGCATTGTGATGACACGGTCAAGGAACATTGTGATGACAAGAATTCTGGAGCATTGTGATGAAAGGGCATGGAGCATTGTGATCAAAGGTGACAAGGATCATTGTGATGATATGGGCAGAGATCTTTGTGATGCCAGGGGACATGGAGCTTTTTGGTAAGAGAGGCCTTGGAGATTTGTGATGGCAGGCGTCATGGGGCATTGTGATGACAGTGGTCTTGGAGCATTGTGATGAATGTTGTCATGGAGCACTGTGATTACAGGGGCCATGGAGCACTGTGAATACAAAGGCTATGGAGCATTGAGATGTCAGGGTTCATGGAGCATTGTGATGGAAGTGATCATGGATCATTGTGATGACAAGTGTCCTGGAACCTTGTGATGTCACGGTTCATGGAGCATTGTGATGTCAAGGACCATGGCGAATTGTGATGACATGTGTCATGGGGCATTGTGATGACAGTGGTCATCTAGAATTGTGATGAAAGGTATCATGGAGCACAGTGATGACAGGGGCCATGGAACATTGTGATGACAAAGGCCATGGAGCATTGTGATGACAAGTGTCATGGGGCATTTTGATGACATTGGCATGGAGCATTGTGATGACAGGGGCCATGGAACATTGTGATGACAAGTGTCATGGGGCATTTTGATGCCATTGGCATGGAGCATTATGATGACAAGAGTTCTGGAGCATTTTGATGACAAGGGCATGGAGCATTGTGATGACAGGGCCCATGGAGCATTGTGATGAAAAGGGCAGGGAACATTGTGATGACTGGGTTCATGGAGCATTGTGATGAAAGGGGCCATGGAGCATTGAGATGACAGGCGTCATGAGGCATGGTGATGACAGTGGTCATGGAGCATTGTGATGAAAGAGATCATGGAGCAATATGATAACAGGGGCCATGGAGCATCGTGATGACATGTGTCCTGGAACACTGTGATGACACGGTTCATCGAGTATTGTGATGACAAGGGTCATAGCGAATTGTGACGACAGGTGTCATGGGGCATTGTGATGACATTGATTATGTAGGAATTGTGATGAAAGGTGTCATGGAGCACTGTGATGACTGGGGGCATGAAGCATTGTTATGAAAATTGTCCTGGATTATTGTGATGACAGCAGTCATGGAGAATTGTGATGAAAGGGATTATGCAGCATTGTGTTGACAAGGGTATGGACTATTGTGATGACAATGGTCATGGAGAAATGTGATGAAAGTTTTCATGGAACATCGTGATGAAAATGCCTGGCAGCATTGTGACTATAAAGGCCATGGAGCATTGTGATGACAAGTGTCATGGAGCATTGTAATGAAAGGTTTCATTGTGCACTGTGATGACAAGGGGGATGGAATATTGTGATGAAACTGGTCCTGGAGCATTGTGAAAACAAAAGCCATGGAGCTTTGTGATGACAGGCATCATGGAGCATTGTGAAGAAAGGGGCCATGGGGAATTGTAATGACAATAGAGAAATGTGATGAAAATGGTCAGCGAGCGTTATGATTAAAGTGGTCATTGAGAATTGTGATGAAAAGCGACAAAGAGCATTGTGATGACAAAGGCCATGGAGAACTGTGATGACCAGGGTCATGTAGCATTGTGATGACACGGTCATGGAACATTGTGATGACAAGAATTCTGGAGCATTGTGATGACAAGGGCCATGGAGCATTGTGATGCCACGGTCATGGAACATTGTGATGACAAGAATTCTGGAGCATTGTGAGGAAACATGCATGGAGCATTGTGATTATAGGGGACAAGGAGCATTGTGATGACATGGGCAGGGAAGACTGTGATGACAGGTGTTATGGAGCAATGTGATGACAAGTGTCGAGGAGCATTGTGATGAGAGGGGCCTTGGAGAATTTTGATGACAGTGGTCATGGAGCATTGTGAAGACAAGAATCATGGAGCATTGTGATGACACGGGCATGAAGCATGGTGATGACAACAGACCTGGAGCATTGTGATGACAAGGGCATGGAGCATTGTGATGACAGGAGACATGGAGCATTGTCATGACATTGGCAGGGATCATTGTGATTCCAGGGATCATGGAGCATTGTGATGACAAGTGTCATGCAATATTGTGCTGACACAGATCATGGAGCATTTTGATGAGAGTGGCCTTGGAGCACAGTGATGAGAGACGTCATGGGGCATTATGGTGACAGTGGTCCAGGAGCATTGTCATGAAAGTGTTCATGGAGCAACGCGATTATCGGGAAAATGGAGCATTGTGAATACAAAGGCCATGGAGCATTGAGATAAGAGAGTTCATGGAGCATTGTGATGAAAGTGGTCATGGATCACTGTGATGACAAGTGTCCTGGAACCTAGTGATGACATGGTTCATACAGCCTTGAGATGACAAGGGCCAAGGCGAAATGTGATGACACGTGTCCTGGGGCATTGTGATGACATTGGTCATCTTGCATTGTGATGACGGTGGTCATGTAGAATTTTGAAATAAGGTATCATGGAGCACTGTGATGACAAAGGCCAAGGAACATTTTGATGACAAGTGTCATTGAGCAATGGGATGACACGGGAATGGAGTATTATGATGACAAGTGTTCTGGAGCATTGTGATGACAAGGGCATGGAGCATGGTGATTACAGGGGCCATGGAGCATTGTGATGACAACGGCATGGAGCATTGTGATGACACGGACATGGAGCATTGTAATGATAGGCTACCTGGAGCATTGTGATGAAAAGGGGATGGAGCATTTTGATGACAGGGTCCAAGGAGAATTGTGCTGACAATGGCATGGAGCATTGTGATGAAAAGGGTACTGGAGCACTGTGAGGAAAGCAGTCATGGATCATTGTGATGACAGGGGTCATGGAGCTTTGTGATGACAAGGGTCATGGAGCATTGTGATGACACGGTCAAGGAACATTGTGATGACAAGAATTCTGGAGCATTGTGATGAAAGGGCATGGAGCATTGTGATCAAAGGTGACAAGGAGCATTGTGATGATATGGGCAGAGATCTTTGTGATGCCAGGGGACATGGAGCTTTTTGGTAAGAGAGGCCTTGGAGATTTGTGATGGCAGGCGTCATGGGGCATTGTGATGACAGTGGTCTTGGAGCATTGTGATGAATGTTGTCATGGAGCACTGTGATTACAGGGGCCATGGAGCACTGTGAATACAAAGGCTATGGAGCATTGAGATGTCAGGGTTCATGGAGCATTGTGATGGAAGTGATCATGGATCATTGTGATGACAAGTGTCCTGGAACCTTGTGATGTCACGGTTCATGGAGCATTGTGATGTCAAGGACCATGGCGAATTGTGATGACATCTGTCATGGGGCATTGTGATGACAGTGGTCATCTAGAATTGTGATGAAAGGTATCATGGAGCACAGTGATGACAGGGGCCATGGAACATTGTGATGACAAAGGCCATGGAGCATTGTGATGACAAGTGTCATGGGGCATTTTGATGACATTGGCATGGAGCATTATGATGACAGGGGCCATGGAACATTGTGATGACAAGTGTCATGGGGCATTTTGATGCCATTGGCATGGAGCATTATGATGACAAGAGTTCTGGAGCATTTTGATGACAAGGGCATGGAGCATTGTGATGACAGGGCCCATGGAGCATTGTGATGAAAAGGGCAGGGAACATTGTGATGACTGGGTTCATGGAGCATTGTGATGAAAGGGGCCATGGAGCATTGAGATGACAGGCGTCATGAGGCATGGTGATGACAGTGGTCATGGAGCATTGTGATGAAAGAGATCATGGAGCAATATGATAACAGGGGCCATGGAGCATCGTGATGACATGTGTCCTGGAACACTGTGATGACACGGTTCATCGAGTATTGTGATGACAAGGGTCATAGCGAATTGTGACGACAGGTGTCATGGGGCATTGTGATGACATTGATCATGTAGGAATTGTGATGAAAGGTGTCATGGAGCACTGTGATGACTGGGGGCATGAAGCATTGTTATGAAAATTGTCCTGGATTATTGTGATGACAGCAGTCATGGAGAATTGTGATGAAAGGGATTATGCAGCATTGTGTTGACAAGGGTATGGACTATTGTGATGACAATGGTCATGGAGAAATGTGATGAAAGTTTTCATGGAACATCGTGATGAAAATGCCTGGGAGCATTGTGACTATAAAGGCCATGGAGCATTGTGATGACAAGTGTCATGGAGCATTGTAATGAAAGGTTTCATTGTGCACTGTGATGACAAGGGGGATGGAGTATTGTGATGAAACTGGTGTTGGAGCATTGTGAAAACAAAAGCCATGGAGCTTTGTGATGACAGGCATCATGGAGCATTGTGAAGAAAGGGGCCATGGGGAATTGTAATGACAATAGAGAAATGTGATGAAAATGGTCAGCGAGCTTTATGATTAAAGTGGTCATTGAGAATTGTGATGAAAAGCGACATAGAGCATTGTGATGACAAAGGCCATGGAGAACTGTGATGACCAGGGTCATGTAGCATTGTGATGACACGGTCATGGAACATTGTGATGACAAGAATTCTGGAGCATTGTGATGACAAGGGCCATGGAGCATTGTGATGCCACGGTCATGGAACATTGTGATGACAAGAATTCTGGAGCATTGTGAGGAAACATGCATGGAGCATTGTGATTATAGGGGACAAGGAGCATTGTGATGACATGGGCAGGGAAGACTGTGATGACAGGTGTTATGGAGCAATGTGATGACAAGTGTCGAGGAGCATTGTGATGAGAGGGGCCTTGGAGAATTGTGATGACAGTGGTCATGGAGCATTGTGAAGACAAGATTCATGGAGCATTGTGATGACACGGGCATGAAGCATGGTGATGACAACAGACCTGGAGCATTGTGATGACAAGGGCATGGAGCATTGTGATGACAGGAGACATGGAGCATTGTCATGACATTGGCAGGGATCATTGTGATTCCAGGGATCTTGGAGCATTGTGATGACAAGTGTCATGCAATATTGTGCTGACACAGATCATGGAGCATTTTGATGAGAGTGGCCTTGGAGCACAGTGATGAGAGACGTCATGGGGCATTATGGTGACAGTGGTCCAGGAGCATTGTCATGAAAGTGTTCATGGAGCAACGCGATTATCGGGAAAATGGAGCATTGTGAATACAAAGGCCATGGAGCATTGAGATAACAGAGTTCATGGAGCATTGTGATGAAAGTGGTCATGGATCACTGTGATGACAAGTGTCCTGGAACCTAGTGATGACACGGTTCATACAGCCTTGAGATGACAAGGGCCAAGGCGAAATGTGATGACACGTGTCCTGGGGCATTGTGATGACATTGGTCATCTTGCATTGTGATGACGGTGGTCATGTAGAATTTTGAAATAAGGTATCATGGAGCACTGTGATGACAAAGGCCAAGGAACATTTTGATGACATGTGTCATTGAGCAATGGGATGACACGGGAATGGAGTATTATGATGACAAGTGTTCTGGAGCATTGTGATGACAAGGGCATGGAGCATGGTGATTACAGGGGCCATGGAGCATTGGGATGACAACGGAATGGAGCATTGTGATGACACGGACATGGAGCATTGTAATGATAGGCTATCGGGAGCATTGTGATGAAAAGGGGATGGAGCATTTTGATGACAGGGTCCAAGGAGAATTGTGCTGACAATGGCATGGAGCATTGTGATGAAAAGGGTACTGGAGCACTGTGAGGAAAGCAGTCATGGATCATTGTGATGACAGGGGTCATGGAGCTTGGTGATGACAAGGGTCATGGAGCATTGTGATGACACGGTCAAGGAACATTGTGATGACAAGAATTCTGGAGCATTGTGATGAAAGGGCATGGAGCATTGTGATCAAAGTTGACAAGGAGCATTGTGATGATATGGGCAGAGATCTTTGTGATGCCAGGGGACATGGAGCTTTTTGGTAAGAGAGGCCTTGGAGATTTGTGATGGCAGGCGTCATGGGGCATTGTGATGACAGTGGTCTTGGAGCATTGTGATGAATGTTGTCATGGAGCACTGTGATTACAGGGGCCATGGAGCACTGTGAATACAAAGGCTATGGAGCATTGAGATGTCAGGGTTCATGGAGCATTGTGATGGAAGTGATCATGGATCATTGTGATGACAAGTGTCCTGGAACCTTGTGATGTCACGGTTCATGGAGCATTGTGATGTCAAGGACCATGGCGAATTGTGATGACATCTGTCATGGGGCATTGTGATGACAGTGGTCATCTAGAATTGTGATGAAAGGTATCATGGAGCACTGTGATGACAGGGGCCATGGAACATTGTGATGACAAAGGCCATGGAGCATTGTGATGACAAGTGTCATGGGGCATTTTGATGACATTGGCATGGAGCATTGTGATGACAGGGGCCATGGATCATTGTGATGACAAGTGTCATGGGGCATTTTGATGCCATTGGCATGGAGCATTATGATGACAAGAGTTCTGGAGCATTTTGATGACAAGGGCATGGAGCATTGTGATGACAGGGCCCATGGAGCATTGTGATGAAAAGGGCAGGGAACATTGTGATGACTGGGTTCATGGAGCATTGTGATGAAAGGGGCCATGGAGCATTGAGATGACAGGCGTCATGAGGCATGGTGATGACAGTGGTCATGGAGCATTGTGATGAAAGAGATCATGGAGCAATATGATATCAGGGAACATGGAGCATCGTGATGACATGTGTCCTGGAACACTGTGATGACACGGTTCATCGAGTATTGTGATGACAAGGGTCATAGCGAATTGTGACGACAGGTGTCATGGGGCATTGTGATGACATTGATCATCTAGGAATTGTGATGAAAGGTGTCATGGAGCACTGTGATGACTGGGGGCATGAAGCATTGTTATGAAAATTGTCCTGGATTATTGTGATGACAGCAGTCATGGAGAATTGTGATGAAAGGGATTATGCAGCATTGTGTTGACAAGGGTATGGACTATTTTGATGACAATGATCATGGAGAAATGTGATGAAAGTTTTCATGGAACATCGTGATGAAAATGCCTGGCAGCATTGTGACTATAAAGGCCATGGAGCATTGTGATGACAAGTGTCATGGAGCATTGTAATGAAAGGTTTCATTGTGCACTGTGATGACAAGGGGGATGGAGTATTGTGATGAAACTGGTGTTGGAGCATTGTGAAAACAAAAGCCATGGAGCTTTGTGATGACAGGCATCATGGAGCATTGTGAAGAAAGGGGCCATGGGGAATTGTAATGACAATAGAGAAATGTGATGAAAATGGTCAGCGAGCTTTATGATTAAAGTGGTCATTGAGAATTGTGATGAAAAGCGACATAGAGCATTGTGATGACAAAGGCCATGGAGAACTGTGATGACCAGGGTCATGTAGCATTGTGATGACACGGTCATGGAACATTGTGATGACAAGAATTCTGGAGCATTGTGATGACAAGGGCCATGGAGCATTGTGATGCCACGGTCATGGAACATTGTGATGACAAGAATTCTGGAGCATTGTGAGGAAACATGCATGGAGCATTGTGATTATAGGGGACAAGGAGCATTGTGATGACATGGGCAGGGAAGACTGTGATGACAGGTGTTATGGAGCAATGTGATGACAAGTGTCGAGGAGCATTGTGATGAGAGGGGCCTTGGAGAATTGTGATGACAGTGGTCATGGAGCATTGTGAAGACAAGATTCATGGAGCATTGTGATGACACGGGCATGAAGCATGGTGATGACAACAGACCTGGAGCATTGTGATGACAAGGGCATGGAGCATTGTGATGACAGGAGACATGGAGCATTGTCATGACATTGGCAGGGATCATTGTGATTACAGGGATCATGGAGCATTGTGATGACAAGTGTCATGCAATATTGTGCTGACACAGATCATGGAGCATTTTGATGAGAGTGGCCTTGGAGCACAGTGATGAGAGACGTCATGGGGCATTATGGTGACAGTGGTCCAGGAGCATTGTGATGAAAGTGTTCATGGAGCAACGCGATTATCGGGAAAATGGAGCATTGTGAATACAAAGGCCATGGAGCATTGAGATAACAGAGTTCATGGAGCATTGTGATGAAAGTGGTCATGGATCACTGTGATGACAAGTGTCCTGGAACCTAGTGATGACATGGTTCATACAGCCTTGAGATGACAAGGGCCAAGGCGAAATGTGATGACACGTGTCCTGGGGCATTGTGATGACATTGGTCATCTTGCATTGTGATGACGGTGGTCATGTAGAATTTTGAAATAAGGTATCATGGAGCACTGTGATGACAAAGGCCAAGGAACATTTTGATGACATGTGTCATTGAGCAATGGGATGACACGGGAATGGAGTATTATGATGACAAGGGCATGGAGCATGGTGATTACAGGGGCCATGGAGCATTGTGATGACAACGGCATGGAGCATTGTGATGACACGGACATGGAGCATTGTAAAGATAGGCTATCGGGAGCATTGTGATGAAAAGGGGATGGAGCATTTTGATGACAGGGTCCAAGGAGAATTGTGCTGACAATGGCATGGAGCATTGTGATGAAAACGGTACTGGAGCACTGTGAGGAAAGCAGTCATGGATCATTGTGATGACAGGGGTCATGGAGCTTTGTGATGACAAGGGTCATGGAGCATTGTGATGACACGGTCAAGGAACATTGTGATGACAAGAATTCTGGAGCATTGTGATGAAAGGGCATGGAGCATTGTGATCAAAGGTGACAAGGAGCATTGTGATGATATGGGCAGAGATCTTTGTGATGCCAGGGGACATGGAGCTTTTTGGTAAGAGAGGCCTTGGAGATTTGTGATGGCAGGCGTCATGGGGCATTGTGATGACAGTGGTCTTGGAGCATTGTGATGAATGTTGTCATGGAGCACTGTGATTACAGGGGCCATGGAGCACTGTGAATACAAAGGCTATGGAGCATTGAGATGTCAGGGTTCATGGAGCATTGTGATGGAAGTGATCATGGATCATTGTGATGACAAGTGTCCTGGAACCTTGTGATGTCACGGTTCATGGAGCATTGTGATGTCAAGGACCATGGCGAATTGTGATGACATCTGTCATGGGGCATTGTGATGACAGTGGTCATCTAGAATTGTGATGAAAGGTATCATGGAGCACAGTGATGACAGGGGCCATGGAACATTGTGATGACAAAGGCCATGGAGCATTGTGATGACAAGTGTCATGGGGCATTTTGATGACATTGGCATGGAACATTGTGATGACAGGGGCCATGGATCATTGTGATGACAAGTGTCATGGGGCATTTTGATGCCATTGGCATGGAGCATTATGATGACAAGAGTTCTGGAGCATTTTGATGACAAGGGCATGGAGCATTGTGATGACAGGGCCCATGGAGCATTGTGATGAAAAGGGCAGGGAACATTGTGATGACTGGGTTCATGGAGCATTGTGATGAAAGGGGCCATGGAGCATTGAGATGACAGGCGTCATGAGGCATGGTGATGACAGTGGTCATGGAGCATTGTGATGAAAGAGATCATGGAGCAATATGATAACAGGGGCCATGGAGCATCGTGATGACATGTGTCCTGGAACACTGTGATGACACGGTTCATCGAGTATTGTGATGACAAGGGTCATAGCGAATTGTGACGACAGGTGTCATGGGGCATTGTGATGACATTGATCATCTAGGAATTGTGATGAAAGGTGTCATGGAGCACTGTGATGACTGGGGGCATGAAGCATTGTTATGAAAATTGTCCTGGATTATTGTGATGACAGCAGTCATGGAGAATTGTGATGAAAGGGATTATGCAGCATTGTGTTGACAAGGGTATGGACTATTGTGATGACAATGGTCATGGAGAAATGTGATGAAAGTTTTCATGGAACATCGTGATGAAAATGCCTGGGAGCATTGTGACTATAAAGGCCATGCAGCATTGTGATGACAAGTGTCATGGAGCATTGTAATGAAAGGTTTCATTGTGCACTGTGATGACAAGGGGGATGGAGTATTGTGATGAAACTGGTCCTGGAGCATTGTGAAAACAAAAGCCATGGAGCTTTGTGATGACAGGCATCATGGAGCATTGTGAAGAAAGGGGCCATGGGGAATTGTAATGACAGAGAAATGTGAGGAAAATGGTCAGCGAGCGTTATGATTAAATTGGTCATTGAGAATTGTGATGAAAAGCGACATAGAGCATTGTGATGACAAAGGTCATGGAGAACTGTGATGACCAGGGTCATGTAGCATTGTGAAGACACGGTCATGGAACATTGTGATGACAAGAATTCTGGAGCATTGTGATGACAAGGGCCATGGAGCATTGTGATGCCACCATCATGGAACATTGTGATGACAAGAATTCTGGAGCATTGTGAGGAAACAGGCATGGAGCATTGTGATTATAGGGGACATGGAGCATTGTGATGACATGGGCAGGGAACACTGTGATGACAGGTGTTATGGAGCAATGTGATGACAAGTGTCGTGGAGCATTGTGATGAGAGGGGCCTTGGAGAATTGTGATGACAGTGGTCATGGAGCATTGGGATGACATGGGCCATGGAGCATTGTGAAGACAAGATTCATGGAGCATTGTGATGACACGGGCATGAAGCATGGTGATGACAACAGACCTGGAGCATTGTGATGACAAGGGCATGGAGCATTGTGATGACAGGAGACATGGAGCATTGTCATGACATTGGCAGGGATCATTGTGATTACAGGGATCATGGAGCATTGTGATGACAAGTGTCATGCAATATTGTGCTGACACAGATCATGGAGCATTTTGATGAGAGTGGCCTTGGAGCACAGTGATGAGAGACGTCATGGGGCATTATGGTGACAGTGATCCAGGAGCATTGTCATGAAAGTGTTCATGGAGCAACGCGATTATCGGGAAAATGGAGCATTGTGAATACAAAGGCCATGGAGCATTGAGATAACAGAGTTCATGGAGCATTGTGATGAAAGTGGTCATGGATCACTGTGATGACAAGTGTCCTGGAACCTAGTGATGACACGGTTCATACAGCCTTGAGATGACAAGGGCCAAGGCGAAATGTGATGACACGTGTCCTGGGGCATTGTGATGACATTGGTCATCTTGCATTGTGATGACGGTGGTCATGTAGAATTTTGAAATAAGGTATCATGGAGCACTGTGATGACAAAGGCCAAGGAACATTTTGATGACATGTGTCATTGAGCAATGGGATGACACGGGAATGGAGTATTATGATGACAAGTGTTCTGGAGCATTGTGATGACAAGGGCATGGAGCATGGTGATTACAGGGGCCATGGAGCATTGTGATGACAACGGCATGGAGCATTGTGATGACACGGATATGGAGCATTGTAATGATAGGCTATCTGGAGCATTGTGATGAAAAGGGGATGGAGCATTTTGATGACAGGGTCCAAGGAGAATTGTGCTGACAATGGCATGGAGCATTGTGATGAAAAGGGTACTGGAGCACTGTGAGGAAAGCAGTCATGGATCATTGTGATGACAGGGGTCATGGAGCTTGGTGATGACAAGGGTCATGGAGCATTGTGATGACACGGTCAAGGAACATTGTGATGACAAGAATTCTGGAGCATTGTGATGAAAGGGCATGGAGCATTGTGATCAAAGGTGACAAGGAGCATTGTGATGATATGGGCAGAGATCTTTGTGATGCCAGGGGACATGGAGCTTTTTGGTAAGAGAGGCCTTGGAGATTTGTGATGGCAGGCGTCATGGGGCATTGTGATGACAGTGGTCTTGGAGCATTGTGATGAATGTTGTCATGGAGCACTGTGATTACAGGGGCCATGGAGCACTGTGAATACAAAGGCTATGGAGCATTGAGATGTCAGGGTTCATGGAGCATTGTGATGGAAGTGATCATGGATCATTGTGATGACAAGTGTCCTGGAACCTTTTGATGTCACGGTTCATGGAGCATTGTGATGTCAAGGACCATGGCGAATTGTGATGACATCTGTCATGGGGCATTGTGATGACAGTGGTCATCTAGAATTGTGATGAAAGGTATCATGGAGCACAGTGATGACAGGGGCCATGGAACATTGTGATGACAATGGCCATGGAGCATTGTGATGACAAGTGTCATGGGGCATTTTGATGACATTGGCATGGAGCATTGTGATGACAGGGGCCATGGAACATTGTGATGACAAGTGTCATGGGGCATTTTGATGCCATTGGCATGGAGCATTATGATGACAAGAGTTCTGGAGCATTTTGATGACAAGGGCATGGAGCATTGTGATGACAGGGCCCATGGAGCATTGTGATGAAAAGGGCAGGGAACATTGTGATGACTGGGTTCATGGAGCATTGTGATGAAAGGGGCCATGGAGCATTGAGATGACAGGCGTCATGAGGCATGGTGATGACAGTGGTCATGGAGCATTGTGATGAAAGAGATCATGGAGCAATATGATAACAGGGGCCATGGAGCATCGTGATGACATGTGTCCTGGAACACTGTGATGACACGGTTCATCGAGTATTGTGATGACAAGGGTCATAGCGAATTGTGACGACAGGTGTCATGGGGCATTGTGATGACATTGATCATGTAGGAATTGTGATGAAAGGTGTCATGGAGCACTGTGATGACTGGGGGCATGAAGCATTGTTATGAAAATTGTCCTGGATTATTGTGATGACAGCAGTCATGGAGAATTGTGATGAAAGGGATTATGCAGCATTGTGTTGACAAGGGTATGGACTATTGTGATGACAATGGTCATGGAGAAATGTGATGAAAGTTTTCATGGAACATCGTGATGAAAATGCCTGGCAGCATTGTGACTATAAAGGCCATGGAGCATTGTGATGACAAGTGTCATGGAGCATTGTAATGAAAGGTTTCATTGTGCACTGTGATGACAAGGGGGATGGAGTATTGTGATGAAACTGGTGTTGGAGCATTGTGAAAACAAAAGCCATGGAGCTTTGTGATGACAGGCATCATGGAGCATTGTGAAGAAAGGGGCCATGGGGAATTGTAATGACAATAGAGAAATGTGATGAAAATGGTCAGCGAGCTTTATGATTAAAGTGGTCATTGAGAATTGTGATGAAAAGCGACATAGAGCATTGTGATGACAAAGGCCATGGAGAACTGTGATGACCAGGGTCATGTAGCATTGTGATGACACGGTCATGGAACATTGTGATGACAAGAATTCTGGAGCATTGTGATGACAAGGGCCATGGAGCATTGTGATGCCACGGTCATGGAACATTGTGATGACAAGAATTCTGGAGCATTGTGAGGAAACATGCATGGAGCATTGTGATTATAGGGGACAAGGAGCATTGTGATGACATGGGCAGGGAAGACTGTGATGACAGGTGTTATGGAGCAATGTGATGACAAGTGTCGAGGAGCATTGTGATGAGAGGGGCCTTGGAGAATTGTGATGACAGTGGTCATGGAGCATTGTGAAGACAAGATTCATGGAGCATTGTGATGACACGGGCATGAAGCATGGTGATGACAACAGACCTGGAGCATTGTGATGACAAGGGCATGGAGCATTGTGATGACAGGAGACATGGAGCATTGTCATGACATTGGCAGGGATCATTGTGATTCCAGGGATCATGGAGCATTGTGATGACAAGTGTCATGCAATATTGTGCTGACACAGATCATGGAGCATTTTGATGAGAGTGGCCTTGGAGCACAGTGATGAGAGACGTCATGGGGCATTATGGTGACAGTGGTCCAGGAGCATTGTCATGAAAGTGTTCAAGGAGCAACGCGATTATCGGGAAAATGGAGCATTGTGAATACAAACGCCATGGAGCATTGAGATAACAGAGCTCATGGAGCATTGTGATGAAAGTGGTCATGTATCACTGTGATGACAAGTGTCCTGGAACCTAGTGATGACATGGTTCATACAGCCTTGAGATGACAAGGGCCAAGGCGAAATGTGATGACACGTGTCCTGGGGCATTGTGATGACATTGGTCATCTTGCATTGTGATGACGGTGGTCATGTAGAATTTTGAAATAAGGTATCATGGAGCACTGTGATGACAAAGGCCAAGGAACATTTTGATGACATGTGTCATTGAGCAATGGGATGACACGGGAATGGAGTATTATGATGACAAGTGTTCTGGAGCATTGTGATGACAAGGGCATGGAGCATGGTGATTACAGGGGCCATGGAGCATTGTGATGACAACGGCATGGAGCATTGTGATGACACGGACATGGAGCATTGTAAAGATAGGCTATCGGGAGCATTGTGATGAAAAGGGGATGGAGCATTTTGATGACAGGGTCCAAGGAGAATTGTGCTGACAATGGCATGGAGCATTGTGATGAAAAGGGTACTGGAGCACTGTGAGGAAAGCAGTCATGGATCATTGTGATGACAGGGGTCATGGAGCTTTGTGATGACAAGGGTCATGGAGCATTGTGATGACACGGTCAAGGAACATTGTGATGACAAGTATTCTGGAGCATTGTGATGAAAGGGCATGGAGCATTGTGATCAAAGGTGACAAGGAGCATTGTGATGATATGGGCAGAGATCTTTGTGATGCCAGGGGACATGGAGCTTTTTGGTAAGAGAGGCCATGGAGATTTGTGATGGCAGGCGTCATGGGGCATTGTGATGACAGTGGTCTTGGAGCATTGTGATGAATGTTGTCATGGAGCACTGTGATTACAGGGGCCATGGAGCACTGTGAATACAAAGGCTATGGAGCATTGAGATGTCAGGGTTCATGGAGCATTGTGATGGAAGTGATCATGGATCATTTTGATGACAAGTGTCCTGGAACCTTGTGATGTCACGGTTCATGGAGCATTGTGATGTCAAGGACCATGGCGAATTGTGATGACATCTGTCATAGGGCATTGTGATGACAGTGGTCATCTAGAATTGTGATGAAAGGTATCATGGAGCACTGTGATGACAGGGGCCATGGAACATTGTGATGACAAAGGCCATGGAGCATTGTGATGACAAGTGTCATGGGGCATTTTGATGCCATTGGCATGGAGCATTATGATGACAAGAGTTCTGGAGCATTTTGATGACAAGGGCATGGAGCATTGTGATGACAGGGCCCATGGAGCATTGTGATGAAAAGGGCAGGGAACATTGTGATGACTGGGTTCATGGAGCATTGTGATGAAAGGGGCCATGGAGCACTGTGATGACAGGGGGCATGAAGCATTGTTATGAAAATTGTCCTGGATTATTGTGATGACAGCAGTCATGGAGAATTGTGATGAAAGGGATTATGCAGCATTGTGTTGACAAGGCTATGGACTATTGTGATGACAATGGTCATGGAGAAATGTGATGAAAGTTTTCATGGAACATCGTGATGAAAATGCCTGGGAGCATTGTGACGATAAAGGCCATGGAGCATTGTGATGACAAGTGTCATGGAGCATTGTAATGAAAGGTTTCATTGTGCACTGTGATGACAAGGGGGATGGAGTATTGTGATGAAACTGGTCCTGGAGCATTGTGAAAACAAAAGCCATGGAGCTTTGTGATGACAGGCATCATGGAGCATTGTGAAGAAAGGGGCCATGGGGAATTGTAATGACAGAGAAATGTGAGGAAAATGGTCAGCGAGCGTTATGATTAAATTGGTCATTGAGAATTGTGATGAAAAGCGACATAGAGCATTGTGATGACAAAGGTCATGGAGAACTGTGATGACCAGGGTCATGTAGCATTGTGATGACACGGTCATGGAACATTGTGATGACAAGAATTCTGGAGCATTGTGATGACAAGGGCCATGGAGCATTGTGATGCCACCATCATGGAACATTGTGATGACAAGAATTCTGGAGCATTGTGAGGAAACAGGCATGGAGCATTGTGATTATAGGGGACATGGAGCATTGTGTTGACATGGGCAGGGAACACTGTGATGACAGGTGTTATGGAGCAATGTGATGACAAGTGTCGTGGAGCATTGTGATGAGAGGGGCCTTGGAGAATTGTGATGACAGTGGTCATGGAGCATTGCGATGACATGGGCCATGGAGCATTGTGAAGACAATATTCATGGAGCATTGTGATGACACGGGCATGAAGCATGGTGATGACAACAGACCTGGAGCATTGTGATGACAAGGGCATGGAGCATTGTGATGACAGGAGACATGGAGCATTGTCATGACATTGGCAGGGATCATTGTGATTCCAGGGATCATGGAGCATTGTGATGACAAGTGTCATGCAATATTGTGCTGACACAGATCATGGAGCATTTTGATGAGAGTGGCCTTGGAGCACAGTGATGAGAGACGTCATGGGGCATTATGGTGACAGTGGTCAAGGAGCATTGTGATGAAAGTGTTCATGGAGCAACGCGATTATCGGGAAAATGGAGCATTGTGAATACAAAGGCCATGGAGCATTGAGATAACAGAGTTCATGGAGCATTGTGATGAATGTGGTCATGGATCACTGTGATGACAAGTGTCCTGGAACCTAGTGATGACACGGTTCATACAGCCTTGAGATGACAAGGGCCAAGGCGAAATGTGATGACACGTGTCCTGGGGCATTGTGATGACATTGGTCATCTTGCATTGTGATGACGGTGGTCATGTAGAATTTTGAAATAAGGTATCATGGAGCACTGTGATGACAAAGGCCAAGGAACATTTTGATGACAAGTGTCATTGAGCAATGGGATGACACGGGAATGGAGTATTATGATGACAAGTGTTCTGGAGCATTGTGATGACAAGGGCATGGAGCATGGTGATTACAGGGGCCATGGAGCATTGTGATGACAACGGCATGGAGCATTGTGATGACACGGACATGGAGCATTGTAATGATAGGCTATCTGGAGCATTGTGATGAAAAGGGGATGGAGCATTTTGATGACAGGGTCCAAGGAGCATTGTGCTGACAATGGCATGGAGCATTGTGATGAAAAGGGTACTGGAGCACTGTGAGGATAGCAGTCATGGATCATTGTGATGACAGGGGTCATGGAGCTTTGTGATGACAAGGGTCATGGAGCATTGTGATGACACGGTCAAGGAACATTGTGATGACAAGAATTCTGGAGCATTGTGATGAAAGGGCATGGAGCATTGTGATCAAAGGTGACAAGGAGCATTGTGATGATATGGGCAGAGATCTTTGTGATGCCAGGGGACATGGAGCTTTTTGGTAAGAGAGGCCTTGGAGATTTGTGATGGCAGGCGTCATGGGGCATTGTGATGACAGTGGTCTTGGAGCATTGTGATGAATGTTGTCATGGAGCACTGTGATTACAGGGGCCATGGAGCACTGTGAATACAAAGGCTATGGAGCATTGAGATGTCAGGGTTCATGGAGCATTGTGATGGAAGTGATCATGGATCATTGTGATGACAAGTGTCCTGGAACCTTGTGATGTCACGGTTCATGGAGCATTGTGATGTCAAGGACCATGGCGAATTGTGATGACATCTGTCATGGGGCATTGTGATGACAGTGGTCATCTAGAATTGTGATGAAAGGTATCATGGAGCACTGTGATGACAGGGGCCATGGAACATTGTGATGACAAAGGCCATGGAGCATTGTGATGACAAGTGTCATGGGGCATTTTGATGACATTGGCATGGAGCATTGTGATGACAGGGGCCATGGATCATTGTGATGACAAGTGTCATGGGGCATTTTGATGCCATTGGCATGGAGCATTATGATGACAAGAGTTCTGGAGCATTTTGATGACAAGGGCATGGAGCATTGTGATGACAGGGCCCATGGAGCATTGTGATGAAAAGGGCAGGGAACATTGTGATGACTGGGTTCATGGAGCATTGTGATGAAAGGGGCCATGGAGCATTGAGATGACAGGCGTCATGAGGCATGGTGATGACAGTGGTCATGGAGCATTGTGATGAAAGAGATCATGGAGCAATATGATAACAGGGGCCATGGAGCATCGTGATGACATGTGTCCTGGAACACTGTGATGACACGGTTCATCGAGTATTGTGATGACAAGGTTCATAGCGAATTGTGACGACAGGTGTCATGGGGCATTGTGATGACATTGATCATCTAGGAATTGTGATGAAAGGTGTCATGGAGCACTGTGATGACTGGGGGCATGAAGCATTGTTATGAAAATTGTCCTGGATTATTGTGATGACAGCAGTCATGGAGAATTGTGATGAAAGGGATTATGCAGCATTGTGTTGACAAGGGTATGGACTATTGTGATGACAATGATCATGGAGAAATGTGATGAAAGTTTTCATGGAACATCGTGATGAAAATGCCTGGCAGCATTGTGACTATAAAGGCCATGGAGCATTGTGAAGACAAGTGTCATGGAGCATTGTAATGAAAGGTTTCATTGTGCACTGTGATGACAAGGGGGATGGAGTATTGTGATGAAACTGGTCCTGGAGCATTGTGAAAACAAAAGCCATGGAGCTTTGTGATGACAGGCATCATGGAGCATTGTGAAGAAAGGGGCCATGGGGAATTGTAATGACAATAGAGAAATGTGATGAAAATGGTCAGCGAGCTTTATGATTAAAGTGGTCATTGAGAATTGTGATGAAAAGCGACATAGAGCATTGTGAAGACAAAGGCCATGGAGAACTGTGATGACCAGGGTCATGTAGCATTGTGATGACACGGTCATGGAACATTGTGATGACAAGAATTCTGGAGCATTGGGATGACAAGGGCCATGGAGCATTGTGATGCCACGGTCATGGAACATTGTGATGACAAGAATTCTGGAGCATTGTGAGGAAACATGCATGGAGCATTGTGATTATAGGGGACAAGGAGCATTGTGATGACATGGGCAGGGAAGACTGTGATGACAGGTGTTATGGAGCAATGTGATGACAAGTGTCGAGGAGCATTGTGATGAGAGGGGCCTTGGAGAATTGTGATGACAGTGGTCATGGAGCATTGTGAAGACAAGATTCATGGAGCATTGTGATGACACGGGCATGAAGCATGGTGATGACAACAGACCTGGAGCTTTGTGATGACAAGGGCATGGAGCATTGTGATGACAGGAGACATGGAGCATTGTCATGACATTGGCAGGGATCATTGTGATTCCAGGGATCATGGAGCATTGTGATGACAAGTGTCAGGCAATATTGTGCTGACACAGATCATGGAGCATTTTGATGAGAGTGGCCTTGGAGCACAGTGATGAGAGACGTCATGGGGCATTATGGTGACAGTGGTCCAGGAGCATTGTCATGAAAGTGTTCATGGAGCAACGCGATTATCGGGAAAATGGAGCATTGTGAATACAAAGGCCATGGAGCATTGAGATAACAGAGTTCATGGAGCATTGTGATGAATGTGGTCATGGATCACTGTGATGACAAGTGTCCTGGAACCTAGTGATGACACGGTTCATACAGCCTTGAGATGACAAGGGCCAAGGCGAAATGTGATGACACGTGTCCTGGGGCATTGTGATGACATTGGTCATCTTGCATTGTGATGACGGTGGTCATGTAGAATTTTGAAATAAGGTATCATGGAGCACTGTGATGACAAAGGCCAAGGAACATTTTGATGACAAGTGTCATTGAGCAATGGGATGACACGGGAATGGAGTATTATGATGACAAGTGTTCTGGAGCATTGTGATGACAAGGGCATGGAGCATGGTGATTACAGGGGCCATGGAGCATTGTGATGACAACGGCATGGAGCATTGTGATGACACGGACATGGAGCATTGTAATGATAGGCTATCTGGAGCATTGTGATGAAAAGGGGATGGAGCATTTTGATGACAGGGTCCAAGGAGAATTGTGCTGACAATGGCATGGAGCATTGTGATGAAAAGGGTACTGGAGCACTGTGAGGAAAGCAGTCATGGATCATTGTGATGACAGGGGTCATGGAGCTTTGTGATGACAAGGGTCATGGAGCATTGTGATGACACGGTCAAGGAACATTGTGATGACAAGAATTCTGGAGCATTGTGATGAAAGGGCATGGAGCATTGTGATCAAAGGTGACAAGGAGCATTGTGATGATATGGGCAGAGATCTTTGTGATGCCAGGGGACATGGAGCTTTTTGGTAAGAGAGGCCTTGGAGATTTGTGATGGCAGGCGTCATGGGGCATTGTGATGACAGTGGTCTTGGAGCATTGTGATGAATGTTGTCATGGAGCACTGTGATTACAGGGGCCATGGAGCACTGTGAATACAAAGGCTATGGAGCATTGAGATGTCAGGGTTCATGGAGCATTGTGATGGAAGTGATCATGGATCATTGTGATGACAAGTGTCCTGGAACCTTGTGATGTCACGGTTCATGGAGCATTGTGATGTCAAGGACCATGGCGAATTGTGATGACATCTGTCATGGGGCATTGTGATGACAGTGGTCATCTAGAATTGTGATGAAAGGTATCATGGAGCACAGTGATGACAGGGGCCATGGAACATTGTGATGACAAAGGCCATGGAGCATTGTGATGACAAGTGTCATGGGGCATTTTGATGACATTGGCATGGAACATTGTGATGACAGGGGCCATGGATCATTGTGATGACAAGTGTCATGGGGCATTTTGATGCCATTGGCATGGAGCATTATGATGACAAGAGTTCTGGAGCATTTTGATGACAAGGGCATGGAGCATTGTGATGACAGGGCCCATGGAGCATTGTGATGAAAAGGGCAGGGAACATTGTGATGACTGGGTTCATGGAGCATTGTGATGAAAGGGGCCATGGAGCATTGAGATGACAGGCGTCATGAGGCATGGTGATGACAGTGGTCATGGAGCATTGTGATGAAAGAGATCATGGAGCAATATGATAACAGGGGCCATGGAGCATCGTGATGACATGTGTCCTGGAACACTGTGATGACACGGTTCATCGAGTATTGTGATGACAAGGGTCATAGCGAATTGTGACGACAGGTGTCATGGGGCATTGTGATGACATTGATCATGTAGGAATTGTGATGAAAGGTGTCATGGAGCACTGTGATGACTGGGGGCATGAAGCATTGTTATGAAAATTGTCCTGGATTATTGTGATGACAGCAGTCATGGAGAATTGTGATGAAAGGGATTATGCAGCATTGTGTTGACAAGGGTATGGACTATTGTGATGACAATGGTCAGGGAGAAATGTGATGAAAGTTTTCATGGAACATCGTGATGAAAATGCCTGGGAGCATTGTGACTATAAAGGCCATGCAGCATTGTGATGACAAGTGTCATGGAGCATTGTAATGAAAGGTTTCATTGTGCACTGTGATGACAAGGGGGATGGAGTATTGTGATGAAACTAGTCCTGGAGCATTGTGAAAACAAAAGCCATGGAGCTTTGTGATGACAGGCATCATGGAGCATTGTGAAGAAAGGGGCCATGGGGAATTGTAATGACAGAGAAATGTGAGGAAAATGGTCAGCGAGCGTTATGATTAAATTGGTCATTGAGAATTGTGATGAAAAGCGACATAGAGCATTGTGATGACAAAGGTCATGGAGAACTGTGATGACCAGGGTCATGTAGCATTGTGAAGACACGGTCATGGAACATTGTGATGACAAGAATTCTGGAGCATTGTGATGACAAGGGCCATGGAGCATTGTGATGCCACGGTCATGGAACATTGTGATGACAAGAATTCTGGAGCATTGTGAGGAAACAGGCATGGAGCATTGTGATTATAGGGGACATGGAGCATTGTGATGACATGGGCAGGGAACACTGTGATGACAGGTGTTATGGAGCAATGTGATGACAAGTGTCATGGAGCATTGTGATGAGAGGGGCCTTGGAGAATTGTGATGACAGTGGTCATGGAGCATTGGGATGACATGGGCCACGGAGCATTGTGAAGACAAGATTCATGGAGCATTGTGATGACACGGGCATGAAGCATGGTGATGACAACAGACCTGGAGCATTGTGATGACAAGGGCATGGAGCATTGTGATGACAGGAGACATGGAGCATTGTCATGACATTGGCAGGGATCATTGTGATTCCAGGGATCATGGAGCATTGTGATGACAAGTGTCATGCAATATTGTGCTGACACAGATCATGGAGCATTTTGATGAGAGTGGCCTTGGAGCACAGTGATGAGAGACGTCATGGGGCATTATGGTGACAGTGGTCCAGGAGCATTGTCATGAAAGTGTTCATGGAGCAACGCGATTATCGGGAAAATGGAGCATTGTGAATACAAAGGCCATGGAGCATTGAGATAACAGAGTTCATGGAGCATTGTGATGAAAGTGGTCATGGATCACTGTGATGACAAGTGTCCTGGAACCTAGTGATGACATGGTTCATACAGCCTTGAGATGACAAGGGCCAAGGCGAAATGTGATGACACGTGTCCTGGGGCATTGTGATGACATTGGTCATCTTGCATTGTGATGACGGTGGTCATGTAGAATTTTGAAATAAGGTATCATGGAGCACTGTGATGACAAAGGCCAAGGAACATTTTGATGACATGTGTCATTGAGCAATGGGATGACACGGGAATGGAGTATTATGATGACAAGTGTTCTGGAGCATTGTGATGACAAGGGCATGGAGCATGGTGATTACAGGGGCCATGGAGCATTGTGATGACAACGGCATGGAGCATTGTGATGACACGGACATGGAGCATTGTAAAGATAGGCTATCGGGAGCATTGTGATGAAAAGGGGATGGAGCATTTTGATGACAGGGTCCAAGGAGAATTGTGCTGACAATGGCATGGAGCATTGTGATGAAAAGGGTACTGGAGCACTGTGAGGAAAGCAGTCATGGATCATTGTGATGACAGGGGTCATGGAGCTTTGTGATGACAAGGGTCATGGAGCATTGTGATGACACAGTCAAGGAACATTGTGATGACAAGTATTCTGGAGCATTGTGATGAAAGGGCATGGAGCATTGTGATCAAAGGTGACAAGGAGCATTGTGATGATATGGGCAGAGATCTTTGTGATGCCAGGGGACATGGAGCTTTTTGGTAAGAGAGGCCATGGAGATTTGTGATGGCAGGCGTCATGGGGCATTGTGATGACAGTGGTCTTGGAGCATTGTGATGAATGTTGTCATGGAGCACTGTGATTACAGGGGCCATGGAGCACTGTGAATACAAAGGCTATGGAGCATTGAGATGTCAGGGTTCATGGAGCATTGTGATGGAAGTGATCATGGATCATTTTGATGACAAGTGTCCTGGAACCTTGTGATGTCACGGTTCATGGAGCATTGTGATGTCAAGGACCATGGCGAATTGTGATGACATCTGTCATAGGGCATTGTGATGACAGTGGTCATCTAGAATTGTGATGAAAGGTATCATGGAGCACTGTGATGACAGGGGCCATGGAACATTGTGATGACAAAGGCCATGGAGCATTGTGATGACAAGTGTCATGGGGCATTTTGATGACATTGGCATGGAGCATTGTGATGACAGGGGCTATGGAACATTGTGATGACAAGTGTCATGGGGCATTTTGATGACATTGGCATGGAGCATTATGTTGACAAGAGTTCTGGAGCATTTTGATGACAAGGGCATGGAGCATTGTGATGACAGGGCCCATGGAGCATTGTGATGAAAAGGGCAGGGAACATTGTGATGACTGGGTTCATGGAGCATTGTGATGAAAGGGGCCATGGAGCATTGAGATGACAGGCGTCATGAGGCATGGTGATGACAGTGGTCATGGAGCATTGTGATGAAAGAGATGATGGAGCAATATGATAACAGGGGCCATGGAGCATTGTGATGACAGGTGTATTGGAGCATTGTGATGAAAGTCGTCATGGATCATCGTGATGACATGTGTCCTGGAACACTGTGATGACACGGTTCATCGAGTATTGTGATGACAAGGGTCATAGCGAATTGTGACGACAGGTGTCATGGGGCATTGTGATGACATTGATCATCTAGGAATTGTGATGAAAGGTGTCATGGAGCACTGTGATGACAGGGGGCATGAAGCATTGTTATGAAAATTATCCTGGATTATTGTGATGACAGCAGTCATGGAGAATTGTGATGACAGGGACTATGTGGCATTGTGTTGACAATGGTATGGACTATTTGGATGACAATGGTCGGTCATGGAGAAATGTGATGAAAGTTTTCATGGAACATCGTGATGAAAATGCCTGGCAGCATTGTGACTATAAAGGCCATGGAGCATTGTGATGACAAGTGTCATGGAGCATTGTAATGAAAGGTTTCATTGTGCACTGTGATGACAAGGGGGATGGAGTATTGTGATGAAACTGGTCCTGGAGCATTGTGAAAACAAAAGCCATGGAGCTTTGTGATGACAGGCATCATGGAGCATTGTGAAGAAAGGGGCCATGGGGAATTGTAATGACAGAGAAATGTGAGGAAAATGGTCAGCGAGCGTTATGATTAAATTGGTCATTGAAAATTGTGATGAAAAGCGACATAGAGCATTGTGATGACAAAGGTCATGGAGAACTGTGATGACCAGGGTCATGTAGCATTGTGATGACACGGTCATGGAACATTGTGATGACAAGAATTCTGGAGCATTGTGATGACAAGTGCCATGGAGCATTGTGATGCCACCGTCATGGAACATTGTGATGACAAGAATTCTGGAGCATTGTGAGGAAACAGGCATGGAGCATTGTGATTATAGGGGACATGGAGCATTGTGATGACATGGGCAGGGAACACTGTGATGACAGGTGTTATGGAGCAATGTAATGACAAGTGTCGTGGAGCATTGTGATGAGAGGGGCCTTGGAGAATTGTGATGACAGTGGTCATGGAGCATTGGGATGACATGGGCCATGGAGCATTGTGAAGACAAGATTCATGGAGCATTGTGATGACACGGGCATGAAGCATGGTGATGACAACAGACCTGGAGCATTGTGATGACAAGGGCATGGAGCATTGTGATGACAGGAGACATGGAGCATTGTCATGACATTGGCAGGGATCATTGTGATTCCAGGGATCATGGAGCATTGTGATGACAAGTGTCATGCAATATTGTGCTGACACAGATCATGGAGCATTTTGATGAGAGTGGCCTTGGAGCACAGTGATGAGAGACGTCATGGGGCATTATGGTGACAGTGGTCCAGGAGCATTGTCATGAAAGTGTTCATGGAGCAACGCGATTATCGGGAAAATGGAGCATTGTGAATACAAAGGCCATGGAGCATTGAGATAACAGAGTTCATGGAGCATTGTGATGAAAGTGGTCATGGATCACTGTGATGACAAGTGTCCTGGAACCTAGTGATGACACGGTTCATACAGCCTTGAGATGACAAGGGCCAAGGCGAAATGTGATGACACGTGTCCTGGGGCATTGTGATGACATTGGTCATCTTGCATTGTGATGACGGTGGTCATGTAGAATTTTGAAATAAGGTATCATGGAGCACTGTGATGACAAAGGCCAAGGAACATTTTGATGACAAGTGTCATTGAGCAATGGGATGACACGGGAATGGAGTATTATGATGACAAGTGTTCTGGAGCATTGTGATGACAAGGGCATGGAGCATGGTGATTACAGGGGCCATGGAGCATTGTGATGACAACGGCATGGAGCATTGTGATGACACGGACATGGAGCATTGTAATGATAGGCTACCTGGAGCATTGTGATGAAAAGGGGATGGAGCATTTTGATGACAGGGTCCAAGGAGAATTGTGCTGACAATGGCATGGAGCATTGTGATGAAAAGGGTACTGGAGCACTGTGAGGAAAGCAGTCATGGATCATTGTGATGACAGGGGTCATGGAGCTTTGTGATGACAAGGGTCATGGAGCATTGTGATGACACGGTCAAGGAACATTGTGATGACAAGAATTCTGGAGCATTGTGATGAAAGGGCATGGAGCATTGTGATCAAAGGTGACAAGGAGCATTGTGATGATATGGGCAGAGATCTTTGTGATGCCAGGGGACATGGAGCTTTTTGGTAAGAGAGGCCTTGGAGATTTGTGATGGCAGGCGTCATGGGGCATTGTGATGACAGTGGTCTTGGAGCATTGTGATGAATGTTGTCATGGAGCACTGTGATTACAGGGGCCATGGAGCACTGTGAATACAAAGGCTATGGAGCATTGAGATGTCAGGGTTCATGGAGCATTGTGATGGAAGTGATCATGGATCATTGTGATGACAAGTGTCCTGGAACCTTGTGATGTCACGGTTCATGGAGCATTGTGATGTCAAGGACCATGGCGAATTGTGATGACATGTGTCATGGGGCATTGTGATGACAGTGGTCATCTAGAATTGTGATGAAAGGTATCATGGAGCACAGTGATGACAGGGGCCATGGAACATTGTGATGACAAAGGCCATGGAGCATTGTGATGACAAGTGTCATGGGGCATTTTGATGACATTGGCATGGAGCATTGTGATGACAGGGGCCATGGAACATTGTGATGACAAGTGTCATGGGGCATTTTGATGCCATTGGCATGGAGCATTATGATGACAAGAGTTCTGGAGCATTTTGATGACAAGGGCATGGAGCATTGTGATGACAGGGCCCATGGAGCATTGTGATGAAAAGGGCAGGGAACATTGTGATGACTGGGTTCATGGAGCATTGTGATGAAAGGGGCCATGGAGCATTGAGATGACAGGCGTCATGAGGCATGGTGATGACAGTGGTCATGGAGCATTGTGATGAAAGAGATCATGGAGCAATATGATAACAGGGGCCATGGAGCATCGTGATGACATGTGTCCTGGAACACTGTGATGACACGGTTCATCGAGTATTGTGATGACAAGGGTCATAGCGAATTGTGACGACAGGTGTCATGGGGCATTGTGATGACATTGATTATGTAGGAATTGTGATGAAAGGTGTCATGGAGCACTGTGATGACTGGGGGCATGAAGCATTGTTATGAAAATTGTCCTGGATTATTGTGATGACAGCAGTCATGGAGAATTGTGATGAAAGGGATTATGCAGCATTGTGTTGACAAGGGTATGGACTATTGTGATGACAATGGTCATGGAGAAATGTGATGAAAGTTTTCATGGAACATCGTGATGAAAATGCCTGGCAGCATTGTGACTATAAAGGCCATGGAGCATTGTGATGACAAGTGTCATGGAGCATTGTAATGAAAGGTTTCATTGTGCACTGTGATGACAAGGGGGATGGAATATTGTGATGAAACTGGTCCTGGAGCATTGTGAAAACAAAAGCCATGGAGCTTTGTGATGACAGGCATCATGGAGCATTGTGAAGAAAGGGGCCATGGGGAATTGTAATGACAATAGAGAAATGTGATGAAAATGGTCAGCGAGCGTTATGATTAAAGTGGTCATTGAGAATTGTGATGAAAAGCGACAAAGAGCATTGTGATGACAAAGGCCATGGAGAACTGTGATGACCAGGGTCATGTAGCATTGTGATGACACGGTCATGGAACATTGTGATGACAAGAATTCTGGAGCATTGTGATGACAAGGGCCATGGAGCATTGTGATGCCACGGTCATGGAACATTGTGATGACAAGAATTCTGGAGCATTGTGAGGAAACATGCATGGAGCATTGTGATTATAGGGGACAAGGAGCATTGTGATGACATGGGCAGGGAAGACTGTGATGACAGGTGTTATGGAGCAATGTGATGACAAGTGTCGAGGAGCATTGTGATGAGAGGGGCCTTGGAGAATTTTGATGACAGTGGTCATGGAGCATTGTGAAGACAAGAATCATGGAGCATTGTGATGACACGGGCATGAAGCATGGTGATGACAACAGACCTGGAGCATTGTGATGACAAGGGCATGGAGCATTGTGATGACAGGAGACATGGAGCATTGTCATGACATTGGCAGGGATCATTGTGATTCCAGGGATCATGGAGCATTGTGATGACAAGTGTCATGCAATATTGTGCTGACACAGATCATGGAGCATTTTGATGAGAGTGGCCTTGGAGCACAGTGATGAGAGACGTCATGGGGCATTATGGTGACAGTGGTCCAGGAGCATTGTCATGAAAGTGTTCATGGAGCAACGCGATTATCGGGAAAATGGAGCATTGTGAATACAAAGGCCATGGAGCATTGAGATAAGAGAGTTCATGGAGCATTGTGATGAAAGTGGTCATGGATCACTGTGATGACAAGTGTCCTGGAACCTAGTGATGACATGGTTCATACAGCCTTGAGATGACAAGGGCCAAGGCGAAATGTGATGACACGTGTCCTGGGGCATTGTGATGACATTGGTCATCTTGCATTGTGATGACGGTGGTCATGTAGAATTTTGAAATAAGGTATCATGGAGCACTGTGATGACAAAGGCCAAGGAACATTTTGATGACAAGTGTCATTGAGCAATGGGATGACACGGGAATGGAGTATTATGATGACAAGTGTTCTGGAGCATTGTGATGACAAGGGCATGGAGCATGGTGATTACAGGGGCCATGGAGCATTGTGATGACAACGGCATGGAGCATTGTGATGACACGGACATGGAGCATTGTAATGATAGGCTACCTGGAGCATTGTGATGAAAAGGGGATGGAGCATTTTGATGACAGGGTCCAAGGAGAATTGTGCTGACAATGGCATGGAGCATTGTGATGAAAAGGGTACTGGAGCACTGTGAGGAAAGCAGTCATGGATCATTGTGATGACAGGGGTCATGGAGCTTTGTGATGACAAGGGTCATGGAGCATTGTGATGACACGGTCAAGGAACATTGTGATGACAAGAATTCTGGAGCATTGTGATGAAAGGGCATGGAGCATTGTGATCAAAGGTGACAAGGAGCATTGTGATGATATGGGCAGAGATCTTTGTGATGCCAGGGGACATGGAGCTTTTTGGTAAGAGAGGCCTTGGAGATTTGTGATGGCAGGCGTCATGGGGCATTGTGATGACAGTGGTCTTGGAGCATTGTGATGAATGTTGTCATGGAGCACTGTGATTACAGGGGCCATGGAGCACTGTGAATACAAAGGCTATGGAGCATTGAGATGTCAGGGTTCATGGAGCATTGTGATGGAAGTGATCATGGATCATTGTGATGACAAGTGTCCTGGAACCTTGTGATGTCACGGTTCATGGAGCATTGTGATGTCAAGGACCATGGCGAATTGTGATGACATCTGTCATGGGGCATTGTGATGACAGTGGTCATCTAGAATTGTGATGAAAGGTATCATGGAGCACAGTGATGACAGGGGCCATGGAACATTGTGATGACAAAGGCCATGGAGCATTGTGATGACAAGTGTCATGGGGCATTTTGATGACATTGGCATGGAGCATTATGATGACAGGGGCCATGGAACATTGTGATGACAAGTGTCATGGGGCATTTTGATGCCATTGGCATGGAGCATTATGATGACAAGAGTTCTGGAGCATTTTGATGACAAGGGCATGGAGCATTGTGATGACAGGGCCCATGGAGCATTGTGATGAAAAGGGCAGGGAACATTGTGATGACTGGGTTCATGGAGCATTGTGATGAAAGGGGCCATGGAGCATTGAGATGACAGGCGTCATGAGGCATGGTGATGACAGTGGTCATGGAGCATTGTGATGAAAGAGATCATGGAGCAATATGATAACAGGGGCCATGGAGCATCGTGATGACATGTGTCCTGGAACACTGTGATGACACGGTTCATCGAGTATTGTGATGACAAGGGTCATAGCGAATTGTGACGACAGGTGTCATGGGGCATTGTGATGACATTGATCATGTAGGAATTGTGATGAAAGGTGTCATGGAGCACTGTGATGACTGGGGGCATGAAGCATTGTTATGAAAATTGTCCTGGATTATTGTGATGACAGCAGTCATGGAGAATTGTGATGAAAGGGATTATGCAGCATTGTGTTGACAAGGGTATGGACTATTGTGATGACAATGGTCATGGAGAAATGTGATGAAAGTTTTCATGGAACATCGTGATGAAAATGCCTGGCAGCATTGTGACTATAAAGGCCATGGAGCATTGTGATGACAAGTGTCATGGAGCATTGTAATGAAAGGTTTCATTGTGCACTGTGATGACAAGGGGGATGGAGTATTGTGATGAAACTGGTGTTGGAGCATTGTGAAAACAAAAGCCATGGAGCTTTGTGATGACAGGCATCATGGAGCATTGTGAAGAAAGGGGCCATGGGGAATTGTAATGACAATAGAGAAATGTGATGAAAATGGTCAGCGAGCTTTATGATTAAAGTGGTCATTGAGAATTGTGATGAAAAGCGACATAGAGCATTGTGATGACAAAGGCCATGGAGAACTGTGATGACCAGGGTCATGTAGCATTGTGATGACACGGTCATGGAACATTGTGATGACAAGAATTCTGGAGCATTGTGATGACAAGGGCCATGGAGCATTGTGATGCCACGGTCATGGAACATTGTGATGACAAGAATTCTGGAGCATTGTGAGGAAACATGCATGGAGCATTGTGATTATAGGGGACAAGGAGCATTGTGATGACATGGGCAGGGAAGACTGTGATGACAGGTGTTATGGAGCAATGTGATGACAAGTGTCGAGGAGCATTGTGATGAGAGGGGCCTTGGAGAATTGTGATGACAGTGGTCATGGAGCATTGTGAAGACAAGATTCATGGAGCATTGTGATGACACGGGCATGAAGCATGGTGATGACAACAGACCTGGAGCATTGTGATGACAAGGGCATGGAGCATTGTGATGACAGGAGACATGGAGCATTGTCATGACATTGGCAGGGATCATTGTGATTCCAGGGATCTTGGAGCATTGTGATGACAAGTGTCATGCAATATTGTGCTGACACAGATCATGGAGCATTTTGATGAGAGTGGCCTTGGAGCACAGTGATGAGAGACGTCATGGGGCATTATGGTGACAGTGGTCCAGGAGCATTGTCATGAAAGTGTTCATGGAGCAACGCGATTATCGGGAAAATGGAGCATTGTGAATACAAAGGCCATGGAGCATTGAGATAACAGAGTTCATGGAGCATTGTGATGAAAGTGGTCATGGATCACTGTGATGACAAGTGTCCTGGAACCTAGTGATGACACGGTTCATACAGCCTTGAGATGACAAGGGCCAAGGCGAAATGTGATGACACGTGTCCTGGGGCATTGTGATGACATTGGTCATCTTGCATTGTGATGACGGTGGTCATGTAGAATTTTGAAATAAGGTATCATGGAGCACTGTGATGACAAAGGCCAAGGAACATTTTGATGACATGTGTCATTGAGCAATGGGATGACACGGGAATGGAGTATTATGATGACAAGTGTTCTGGAGCATTGTGATGACAAGGGCATGGAGCATGGTGATTACAGGGGCCATGGAGCATTGGGATGACAACGGAATGGAGCATTGTGATGACACGGACATGGAGCATTGTAATGATAGGCTATCGGGAGCATTGTGATGAAAAGGGGATGGAGCATTTTGATGACAGGGTCCAAGGAGAATTGTGCTGACAATGGCATGGAGCATTGTGATGAAAAGGGTACTGGAGCACTGTGAGGAAAGCAGTCATGGATCATTGTGATGACAGGGGTCATGGAGCTTGGTGATGACAAGGGTCATGGAGCATTGTGATGACACGGTCAAGGAACATTGTGATGACAAGAATTCTGGAGCATTGTGATGAAAGGGCATGGAGCATTGTGATCAAAGTTGACAAGGAGCATTGTGATGATATGGGCAGAGATCTTTGTGATGCCAGGGGACATGGAGCTTTTTGGTAAGAGAGGCCTTGGAGATTTGTGATGGCAGGCGTCATGGGGCATTGTGATGACAGTGGTCTTGGAGCATTGTGATGAATGTTGTCATGGAGCACTGTGATTACAGGGGCCATGGAGCACTGTGAATACAAAGGCTATGGAGCATTGAGATGTCAGGGTTCATGGAGCATTGTGATGGAAGTGATCATGGATCATTGTGATGACAAGTGTCCTGGAACCTTGTGATGTCACGGTTCATGGAGCATTGTGATGTCAAGGACCATGGCGAATTGTGATGACATCTGTCATGGGGCATTGTGATGACAGTGGTCATCTAGAATTGTGATGAAAGGTATCATGGAGCACTGTGATGACAGGGGCCATGGAACATTGTGATGACAAAGGCCATGGAGCATTGTGATGACAAGTGTCATGGGGCATTTTGATGACATTGGCATGGAGCATTGTGATGACAGGGGCCATGGATCATTGTGATGACAAGTGTCATGGGGCATTTTGATGCCATTGGCATGGAGCATTATGATGACAAGAGTTCTGGAGCATTTTGATGACAAGGGCATGGAGCATTGTGATGACAGGGCCCATGGAGCATTGTGATGAAAAGGGCAGGGAACATTGTGATGACTGGGTTCATGGAGCATTGTGATGAAAGGGGCCATGGAGCATTGAGATGACAGGCGTCATGAGGCATGGTGATGACAGTGGTCATGGAGCATTGTGATGAAAGAGATCATGGAGCAATATGATATCAGGGAACATGGAGCATCGTGATGACATGTGTCCTGGAACACTGTGATGACACGGTTCATCGAGTATTGTGATGACAAGGGTCATAGCGAATTGTGACGACAGGTGTCATGGGGCATTGTGATGACATTGATCATCTAGGAATTGTGATGAAAGGTGTCATGGAGCACTGTGATGACTGGGGGCATGAAGCATTGTTATGAAAATTGTCCTTTATTATTGTGATGACAGCAGTCATGGAGAATTGTGATGAAAGGGATTATGCAGCATTGTGTTGACAAGGGTATGGACTATTTGGATGACAATGATCATGGAGAAATGTGATGAAAGTTTTCATGGAACATCGTGATGAAAATGCCTGGCAGCATTGTGACTATAAAGGCCATGGAGCATTGTGATGACAAGTGTCATGGAGCATTGTAATGAAAGGTTTCATTGTGCACTGTGATGACAAGGGGGATGGAGTATTGTGATGAAACTGGTGTTGGAGCATTGTGAAAACAAAAGCCATGGAGCTTTGTGATGACAGGCATCATGGAGCATTGTGAAGAAAGGGGCCATGGGGAATTGTAATGACAATAGAGAAATGTGATGAAAATGGTCAGCGAGCTTTATGATTAAAGTGGTCATTGAGAATTGTGATGAAAAGCGACATAGAGCATTGTGATGACAAAGGCCATGGAGAACTGTGATGACCAGGGTCATGTAGCATTGTGATGACACGGTCATGGAACATTGTGATGACAAGAATTCTGGAGCATTGTGATGACAAGGGCCATGGAGCATTGTGATGCCACGGTCATGGAACATTGTGATGACAAGAATTCTGGAGCATTGTGAGGAAACATGCATGGAGCATTGTGATTATAGGGGACAAGGAGCATTGTGATGACATGGGCAGGGAAGACTGTGATGACAGGTGTTATGGAGCAATGTGATGACAAGTGTCGAGGAGCATTGTGATGAGAGGGGCCTTGGAGAATTGTGATGACAGTGGTCATGGAGCATTGTGAAGACAAGATTCATGGAGCATTGTGATGACACGGGCATGAAGCATGGTGATGACAACAGACCTGGAGCATTGTGATGACAAGGGCATGGAGCATTGTGATGACAGGAGACATGGAGCATTGTCATGACATTGGCAGGGATCATTGTGATTACAGGGATCATGGAGCATTGTGATGACAAGTGTCATGCAATATTGTGCTGACACAGATCATGGAGCATTTTGATGAGAGTGGCCTTGGAGCACAGTGATGAGAGACGTCATGGGGCATTATGGTGACAGTGGTCCAGGAGCATTGTGATGAAAGTGTTCATGGAGCAACGCGATTATCGGGAAAATGGAGCATTGTGAATACAAAGGCCATGGAGCATTGAGATAACAGAGTTCATGGAGCATTGTGATGAAAGTGGTCATGGATCACTGTGATGACAAGTGTCCTGGAACCTAGTGATGACATGGTTCATACAGCCTTGAGATGACAAGGGCCAAGGCGAAATGTGATGACACGTGTCCTGGGGCATTGTGATGACATTGGTCATCTTGCATTGTGATGACGGTGGTCATGTAGAATTTTGAAATAAGGTATCATGGAGCACTGTGATGACAAAGGCCAAGGAACATTTTGATGACATGTGTCATTGAGCAATGGGATGACACGGGAATGGAGTATTATGATGACAAGGGCATGGAGCATGGTGATTACAGGGGCCATGGAGCATTGTGATGACAACGGCATGGAGCATTGTGATGACACGGACATGGAGCATTGTAAAGATAGGCTATCGGGAGCATTGTGATGAAAAGGGGATGGAGCATTTTGATGACAGGGTCCAAGGAGAATTGTGCTGACAATGGCATGGAGCATTGTGATGAAAAGGGTACTGGAGCACTGTGAGGAAAGCAGTCATGGATCATTGTGATGACAGGGGTCATGGAGCTTTGTGATGACAAGGGTCATGGAGCATTGTGATGACACGGTCAAGGAACATTGTGATGACAAGAATTCTGGAGCATTGTGATGAAAGGGCATGGAGCATTGTGATCAAAGGTGACAAGGAGCATTGTGATGATATGGGCAGAGATCTTTGTGATGCCAGGGGACATGGAGCTTTTTGGTAAGAGAGGCCTTGGAGATTTGTGATGGCAGGCGTCATGGGGCATTGTGATGACAGTGGTCTTGGAGCATTGTGATGAATGTTGTCATGGAGCACTGTGATTACAGGGGCCATGGAGCACTGTGAATACAAAGGCTATGGAGCATTGAGATGTCAGGGTTCATGGAGCATTGTGATGGAAGTGATCATGGATCATTGTGATGACAAGTGTCCTGGAACCTTGTGATGTCACGGTTCATGGAGCATTGTGATGTCAAGGACCATGGCGAATTGTGATGACATCTGTCATGGGGCATTGTGATGACAGTGGTCATCTAGAATTGTGATGAAAGGTATCATGGAGCACAGTGATGACAGGGGCCATGGAACATTGTGATGACAAAGGCCATGGAGCATTGTGATGACAAGTGTCATGGGGCATTTTGATGATATTGGCATGGAACATTGTGATGACAGGGGCCATGGATCATTGTGATGACAAGTGTCATGGGGCATTTTGATGCCATTGGCATGGAGCATTATGATGACAAGAGTTCTGGAGCATTTTGATGACAAGGGCATGGAGCATTGTGATGACAGGGCCCATGGAGCATTGTGATGAAAAGGGCAGGGAACATTGTGATGACTGGGTTCATGGAGCATTGTGATGAAAGGGGCCATGGAGCATTGAGATGACAGGCGTCATGAGGCATGGTGATGACAGTGGTCATGGAGCATTGTGATGAAAGAGATCATGGAGCAATATGATAACAGGGGCCATGGAGCATCGTGATGACATGTGTCCTGGAACACTGTGATGACACGGTTCATCGAGTATTGTGATGACAAGGGTCATAGCGAATTGTGACGACAGGTGTCATGGGGCATTGTGATGACATTGATCATCTAGGAATTGTGATGAAAGGTGTCATGGAGCACTGTGATGACTGGGGGCATGAAGCATTGTTATGAAAATTGTCCTGGATTATTGTGATGACAGCAGTCATGGAGAATTGTGATGAAAGGGATTATGCAGCATTGTGTTGACAAGGGTATGGACTATTGTGATGACAATGGTCATGGAGAAATGTGATGAAAGTTTTCATGGAACATCGTGATGAAAATGCCTGGGAGCATTGTGACTATAAAGGCCATGCAGCATTGTGATGACAAGTGTCATGGAGCATTGTAATGAAAGGTTTCATTGTGCACTGTGATGACAAGGGGGATGGAGTATTGTGATGAAACTGGTGTTGGAGCATTGTGAAAACAAAAGCCATGGAGCTTTGTGATGACAGGCATCATGGAGCATTGTGAAGAAAGGGGCCATGGGGAATTGTAATGACAGAGAAATGTGAGGAAAATGGTCAGCGAGCATTATGATTAAATTGGTCATTGAGAATTGTGATGAAAAGCGACATAGAGCATTGTGATGACAAAGGTCATGGAGAACTGTGATGACCAGGGTCATGTAGCATTGTGAAGACACGGTCATGGAACATTGTGATGACAAGAATTCTGGAGCATTGTGATGACAAGGGCCATGGAGCATTGTGATGCCACCATCATGGAACATTGTGATGACAAGAATTCTGGAGCATTGTGAGGAAACAGGCATGGAGCATTGTGATTATAGGGGACATGGAGCATTGTGATGACATGGGCAGGGAACACTGTGATGACAGGTGTTATGGAGCAATGTGATGACAAGTGTCGTGGAGCATTGTGATGAGAGGGGCCTTGGAGAATTGTGATGACAGTGGTCATGGAGCATTGGGATGACATGGGCCATGGAGCATTGTGAAGACAAGATTCATGGAGCATTGTGATGACACGGGCATGAAGCATGGTGATGACAACAGACCTGGAGCATTGTGATGACAAGGGCATGGAGCATTGTGATGACAGGAGACATGGAGCATTGTCATGACATTGGCAGGGATCATTGTGATTCCAGGGATCATGGAGCATTGTGATGACAAGTGTCATGCAATATTGTGCTGACACAGATCATGGAGCATTTTGATGAGAGTGGCCTTGGAGCACAGTGATGAGAGACGTCATGGGGCATTATGGTGACAGTGGTCCAGGAGCATTGTCATGAAAGTGTTCATGGAGCAACGCGATTATCGGGAAAATGGAGCATTGTGAATACAAAGGCCATGGAGCATTGAGATAACAGAGTTCATGGAGCATTGTGATGAAAGTGGTCATGGATCACTGTGATGACAAGTGTCCTGGAACCTAGTGATGACACGGTTCATACAGCCTTGAGATGACAAGGGCCAAGGCGAAATGTGATGACACGTGTCCTGGGGCATTGTGATGACATTGGTCATCTTGCATTGTGATGACGGTGGTCA